>NC_090912.1:10704094-10732960 GCF_040956055.1 Brachionichthys hirsutus
TAGCTTGGTGATGGGTGGGAATGGAAGGTGTGTGTGTGTGAGGGGGGAGGAGGGGGAGGAGGGGTGTCTTGGAGACGTCTTCTTGTTCTCCTCTTCTGTCTGCCGGTGTTCCTGCCCTCTCTCTCTCTCTCTCTCTCTCTCTCTCTTTCCTGGCAGAAGGGCTCTTGTGTGGAGCTGCTGAACGACAATAGACAAAAAGAAGTGTTTAAAGAACAAGTGATTAATGATTTTTTCTTGAATAATTCTCGCATTTTTCTTGAGGTGCCACCCCCCCTGTCCTGTCCAGAAGATAATGGCGGTGAACTTTTTCGCGGGAGGGGGGGCATCGACACAAAAACAACGTTCTCTCATTCACAGGGGCAACAGAAGGCCGCGATGATAAGCAGGGGCAGAAAGAATGGGGCTTCTCTACTGGCTGTTATTGTGCACGTTGTCACAGCGCACGCAAATTCATTTATTTCCACTCGGGCTGCAAGCGCTCAGGGGCTTGAGGGGTTATTGTGGAGGCACAGATGTGCACGTGCACGTGTATGCGTGTGTGTGTGTGTTTAGATGGGCCAATATACAGCAATTGTGTGCAGCAACAATTACAGCATTCAGACACAAATATTAGTTTATGTGAGAGGAGTCACATGCACCGCCTAAAGGTGTGTGTGTGTGTGTGTGCGTGTGTGCGTGCAGGGGGGAGCCTCTCATAAACAGATAAATGGGCAGAGGGAATCTCTGTGGCAAGAGGCCCAGAGAGAAATCAGCCAACAAGTAATAGGGAATCTTCTCTGGGCCGAGGAATCCGAGCGGCCCAATTTAAGGGGCGCACTTTTGTGTTTAAAGTTCATGGAGAGGAATTCCATTTTCTCGCTCTCCCCCCTCTTGCTCTAAATTTTTTCGATACCTGTTCTAAGAAACGAAAATGAAAATTAATACGGCAGCCACGCCTTTCAAAAGAAGCCATTCGTCTTGTTGATTATCTATTTGCTTGTCAGGGTTTGAGCTATGGCGCCGGCCCGCTCCCTTTTTGTAATATATAAAGAAATAAAAGACGCGTGCGCGCCCTGCGCCGCTCCAGAAAACAGGGATAGGGAGAAAAAAAACACAAAAATATATATATAGCACTCATTAAAGCATTAGAGGCCCACGAAGCGAGAAACTAGGGAGGGGCGTCCCGTACCCTGTGACCGGCCGGTGCAGGCGCGTCTGAGCAGCCGTTAAATTAACGGAGGAACGGTTTGTGATTTAAAACGAGATTACAGGACGTAATGTAGCAAGATCACTCACGGCCGGGACAGATTAATCATCGCGGGCTGCGGGTTTCTCAAGACGGGCCGATGCGCATATAGGCAAAACCGACAATGCCATAAAATAGAAGTATTTGTTGAGCGTGCACGTGTGAGCGCGTGAAACAAACCTTCACGGTTAAACCTCGACGTTTGAGCCGCGCGATGCCCGGAAAAAAATAAATTACGGTTGTAAAGTGCAACAGGAACGATGTTGAAACCTTTTATTAATTTAAACTGCACATTTCATGAACGTTAACATCAAATAAAATCCGCGAGAGGGAATGAAAGAGCGGCGAATAAATAAAAACGTTTTAAATCATTTATTAACGTTTTATGAAATATTTACAATTAACACAGCGATGAGGCCAAAGAGAAGGAAACACACAACAACAATAGTGTGAAGAAGAACATTGTCATCATCTTCATCGATACCGATCGAGACGGCTCTTTGGAATGTAAATAAAATAACATCAATTAAAAATAGCTGCAGAGCAAAACATCCAAGTGGCGCAACAGAGAGAGGAGGATGAGAAAGGAAGGATAGAAGGAACGCTGCACATTTCATGTGCGGAGGAAAGGAGAGCAAGGAAAAACACGTTTATCTGGTTAGAACTGCGTATCGTTAAATTACTGCTTTATAAAAATCCACAGACGCGAAATGAATAACTTTTTGTATTGCATGTAATTATAATATAATAATTATCATTAATAACCTTTCACACAATTTAAAAAAATATAAAAGCTCTGAAAGCTATCACTTAATTAAGCAAATAAAAGACCATACAATAAAACATAAAAATATATATCAATACAACTGAGGTAATTAGTACTTTGTATAGTGCTGCGTGTATACGTTCGTGTAGCAGGCTCTTGTCTTTGATCCTTTGTTTCGGCTGCTTTATAAACCCTGTTTATTTCTTAATGGAAATGCCTTAATTTCACTTTTCACTTCATCACCCTGTCAGTCTGGTTCCCTGTATGCAACACAAAATGAACAATCAACGGACCACAGAACTCATTAGCGTTCTCAGCGAGAGCCTCTTTTTACAATCAACACGGAATTCATAAAAATACCTCATTAAAACCGCCAAAAGAAATATTTGTCATTAAACAGAAGAGAAATACCTCAATAATAACAACAATAGAAAAACGGACATTCGTCTCATTTTACATCACACTGGAAGTTATGCTTGTAGTACCAGGTATATAAGAGCGCGTGCGCGCGCGCGCGTGTGTGTGCGTTGGTAGTGTTTTTTGGGAGGGGGGCAGCCCCTTCGCTTCAGCCTCAGAGTAAACATGACAAATGGGCCCAGACTTTGGTTGATTAAAGATGAAAACGAGGATACATCTGCGCAAAAACAGGGGGGGGGGGGGGGGGCACATGCACGCGCCACTGTCTCTTTGGCCTTCCGTCTTCTGCTCGTCACATGGATGAAGGGGGAGACGGTAGTAAAAAGAGAAGCAGGGAGGCAGAAAAGCGCAAAGCAAAGAAGCGCGGCTTTGTTTTCATCTTCAGGTTCCTTCTCCTGTTATTTCGTTATTTTTATATGAATGGCAAATCCCCCCCCCCCTGCACTGCCCCCCATGCACGCCCACCCCTTCATTACGTGAAGTTAGCATCAGCACAGACAAGGGCCCGACGGGCGGCGTCGATATCCCTCCCCCCCAGAGCCAGGGCGACATTCTGGTCCAAAGCGGGCTCCGGGGGCAGCAAGCATGGCCGCCGCCCCGGCGTTTACTATGAGAACAGGGGCGGCGCGAGGAGCCCAAGGGGGGGGGGGCTATAGGGCCCCAGAGCGAGTCTGGGAGCCGGTCAGAACCTGGGAGTTCGTGGTGCCCGCCCCGGAGCGGACCTTGGTGTTGGGGAGCTTGTGGTCCTTCTTCCACTTCATCCTCCGGTTCTGGAACCAGATCTTGATCTGCCGCTCCGACAGAACCAGCGTGTGCGCGATCTCCACCCTGCGCCTGCGCGTCAGGTACCGGTTGTAGTGGAACTCCTTCTCGAGCTCCAGCACTTGCTGGCGCGTGTAGGCCGTGCGTGATCGCTTCGGTTCCCCTCCGGAGTAGTTTGGACTCACTGCCGAAGAACAATGGAGATAAAAGATTAACAAGCTGCTACTATTGGCCTCCTACGCATAACTAGTACTATAAATACTACTACATTATAGTACTATAAATACTACGACAGTATAGTACTATAATTACTACGACAATATAGTACTATAAATACTACTACATTATAGTACTATAAATACTACTACATTATAGTACTATAATTACTACTACATTACTATATGCTGCTATTGGACTCCTATATGCACAACTAGTACTATAAATACTACTACATTAAAGTACTATTACTATTACTGCTGCTATTGGCCTCCTACACACAACTAGTACTATAAATACTACTACATTAAAGTACTATTACTATTACTGCTGCTATTGGCCTCCTACACACAACTAGTATGATCATTACTACTACATGATAGTACTATAAATACTACTACATTAAAGTACTATTACTATTACTACTGCTATTGGCCTCCTACGCACAACTAGTATGATCATTACTACTATATTGTAGTACTATATACTACATTACTATTACTGCTACTATTGGCCTACTACGCACAACTAGTACTATAATTACTACTACATTATAGTACTATATACTACATTACTATTACTGCTATATTGGCCTACTATGCACAACTAGTACTATAAATACTCCTACATTACTATTACTCGTGGAGAAGAGGAAATGACGGAGGGTTCCCGGATTGTAATCCTCGCGTCACTAATATTGTGTACTTGTTGTATTGCGCGCGTTTGCTTGAACCTGCGCTCCTGTTTGTTTACATCAATGAACACGTGATATCAGGTGTCATTAAGCCCTGCGGCGACGTGAATCCTGCAGAGCACCCAGCCGACACCGACACCGACACCGGTGTCCTTGTTGTGATCGTTTGAGAGTGGCGTGGGAGTGGGATCACCACCGAGTGAAGATGATCCGCGGAATGATGACGCACGAGCGAAAAAAAAACAACTAACCCAAAAAGATCCGTGAAAGGCCGAACGAGCAGGAGGCTGCTCCCACGAAGGAAGGAACTCCGTGGGGGTGTGGGTGGGGGCTGCACGACGGCACCGAGTGGTCGACTCACCACTGCCGGGGTAAACAGCCCGGTGAAGCGACTGTTTCTGCGCGCACACGCGCAGCACGCAGCAGCCATAGGACTGGTGCGATTCGGTTTTGCATTAGTGTTTTACGACCGGATCCATAAACATGAATATTTCATCTGCCATAAAACTTTCCCTCCCCTGGAACAACGAGCAGGGAAGGGAGGAAGGCTCGACAAAGTACACCGTTTATACAAGCCGACCACTTAAAATCAAATTACCGAAGCATAAAGCGAACTTATGGGCCCGGTCAGGTTGTCAGAAGGCGAGGGATCCGCGCGCACGACGCCGAGATCGGACTTAAAAGGCACCTCGGCAAAGAGGTGTAATAAAAATTTATGGCGGGTGTAATTATATTGGCCTTGCAAACAGACGGTCGTAAATCTTGACCCAAGGGCGGCTCTTCATGCTCGCTGCGCTGCGCGGGGAGGGGAAGCCGCTGGACGGTGGACACCGAGCTGGCTGCGTGGCTTCCCACAAAGGCGAGGCGAGGCGGAGCGGAGAGGGGGGGGGGGGGGGCAGGCAGAAGTTTGCATGCAGCACTCACCGATGTTCACGTGGACTTTCTTCATCCACGGGTAGACCACCGGGTCCTTGCGGCTGCTTGCGGGAGACGACGCGCTTTGGCCGCAAGACGGAGGAGGAGGCGGGCTGGGCGTCAGCGAGTCGCAGCGGTGGCTCCGCTCCGGAACGGGGGTGGGCTGCAGCCCCGACGGGGGTAGGACGTGACCCCGGGGGGACGTCACCACCGAGGCGGGCTGCCCCGTGCGCTGGCACGGCGTGTACGGCGGCTCGGCTCGCTGTGCGTGGTAGAGCGCGTCCTGCCTCTGCGCGCTGTAGTAGTCCGGAGAGTGGCTGGGCAGGTAATCGCTCTGGGAGTATTCCTCGCACGGAGGGAACTTCGGGTCCACATAGTTGGAGTTGATCAAATAGGAGCTCATGGCCATGAATTCCAGCCTTTTTGTGGAAACGCAGCGACTCGGGAAATATAAAACTAAAATTTATATCTCATCCCTCTCTCCGGGTTTTCCTGCTCCTTGAACCCGCCTTCTTTTCTGTCAAGTGAACAAAGTTAAGGAGCCACGTGACCTAGCCGGCCAATGGCACGCCTTCAGGATGGACCCCGGATAAGGAAATGGGATTAAGCATATGGTGCGCGTGCCCCCGCACGCGCATCAAACCTCATGCAGTTTGTGGGCATTTGCGGTTTGACAGCACTTTCCTCCCCCCCCCCTCCCTCTCATTATGCCACTATACTCTCTAGTGTGTGCGTGTCTGCACCGCGCACGCCACTCCAAACACGCAAATGACAAAGCGCGTGTGACACATAGAAAATACGTGCACTACGGTCGCGGAGAAACACGAGTGGAGTGAAACGAACTGTTTCGTTTCTGTCTTAACTTCAAAAAGAAAAAAGAAGAAAATGTGAATCATCAGGAAGAATGCGCTCGATGGAATTAAAGTGGCGCCTGCGTGACCCGCTGCGCTAATATCTGTGTGTGTGAGTGTGTGGGTGTGTGCGCGTGTAGGGACTTGCAGCCAAAAAGGGTTTTCAAGCGGCTGTTTAAATCCCCAATAACAAGGAGCGCGCCGCCACCCCAGCAGCGCCGTGTCAGAGATAAATCTGCCTCGTTCAGGATCGATAGAAAATTCATCAACTAATTCAGGCTGCGCGGCCTCCTAAATCACAGCAGAGCTTTGCGTGAGGCGCGCCGCTCCAGCGCCATCGCCCTGCTGCTTAAACAGGCTCGCCCCGCCTCTAACGGCCCCTGCATGCTAATTCGAGCCGCGCGTCGCCTTGCATGAACAAATGGGAATTATCTCCTTCCTTTGGAAAATTTGGAAAATGAACACCAGGGGAATCGCGAATTCTCGAGTCCCATCCACGCCGCTGTGCCCTGTCCGTGCATGCGCACTGGCGGGTCGGTGAGCCGCTGCACAGGCTGTGATGTCTCCAGACACGACTATCTCCAAATGCAGTAGAGATAACGTGTCCAACGTGCACATTACGCACACAAACACACACACACACACACTGCACTGGAACGAAACGCGATCACTCCATCGCGCACTCCAAAAATCCCTTTGAATATTTACATCTGCATTTTCTAAAAACACGGCAAGATGATGGAAAAAAATACAACCGTTGTTTCCAGAAAACCGATCTTCTCAAAATCCCCCCCCCCCCCCATCGCACACGTCCAAACTGTCACGAGCAGTAAAGTCCAGCATCCATTATTCAACAAGAACATCTCTGCCGGTTTGTGGCCTTTCAGCAGACATAAATAAAGCGTTTAGAATTGTTGTTCTTTCATATAAAAAATAAACAGAATGAAAAAACACCGTGGAAATAACCCACTAGAACCAGAGCCGCTCCATCGCTGCCGTTGTGTATAAATCCACTATATACTCCCCTAGAAGCGAATTTGTGATTGTTTTAATGACTGTTACACAAATCCGGATCTACAGGGTAGATATAGAAGACAGTGGCTCTCTGGAGGCGCGCAGTTATTCCGTCGATAGACTTTTATTGCTTTCATAAAGTCCCTGTCGCAGCCACGCTGGAATCTTTCATCCAGCTGTAACGTCTCTGACCTCTAACCTCCTCACTGCTGCTGCGGATCTGCGAAATGAAGCCATGATGCCGCGACACTTCCAGGAACTCAAGGACGACTATAAGGAGACATTAACATAGAAAAACACTTTGAATATAAGACGTGGAAATGTACAGGAAATAAAGGACAGCTGCTCGAGAAGCTGCTTCACATCCGGTAAAGATTGATTCCAGTCGTTGCTATCAATGGAAATAAAACGAAATACATCTAGAAATCATGACAACGTGCTTTTATTCTTACTGAATTCAATAAGACATATTTGGAGTTGTCACAAACGAGTCCATTTGATTCAATATGAATTAGGAAAATTGTGAGGAACTATTTACGTACAATTCACTATTATAATGGCATGATTTCACTGTGAACGAGGGATAATGTGATAGATATATTAATTCTTATTAATATCATTATAAATGTCTGTTTATTTACTTGAAATAAATCCATTACAATTATCATCTTTAGTCGGCTGCTTTCCCACAGATCCGTTCGACTGTCACATTAAAAAATGTTCGTTAAACTAAATAGAAATGAAAATACAACAGTTGATTGTAAATCGTTGGCAGTTCCGATCGTTGACCGTTTTAACAGAATGAACGCAATTCAATGAAAGAAAATACAAATGGCTGGACCAGCAGTGAAACTCGGTCCTATTAAATCCGTTCCGGAATGGTCTGTCTGCAGATTGAACGACGCATGAATGAATAAACGTCCCTTCAGCGGGAAAAGTCATTATAAGTCTGTCTGTTCCAAAAGTCTTAGGCCCAAAGAGATCAAAAGGAGATGAAAAGTTGTCTCTCTTCAATATAGATACTACTGCTACTAATACTACTACTACTACTACTACTACTAATAATAATAATAATACTAGTAATACTACTACTACTACTACTAATATTATTATTATTATTATTATTATTACTATTACTATTACTATTACTATTACTATAGTAATACAACAGTTGATTGTAAAATCGTAATAATAATAATAATAATAATAATAATAATAATGGTAATAATAATTGTAATAATTGTAATAATAGTAATAATAATAATAATAATAATAATAATAGTAATAGTAATAGTAATAGTACTAATAGTAATAGTAATAATAATAATAATAAAAATAATAATAATCGTTTTTCTCATCATGCATTACAGGCTCTTTTCAGGAGTAAATATCTTTCTTTCTGTGCATTGATTTTGTGACGACACTCCCTTCCTGCTGCCCTTAAAAAAGGTGCTCGTTCATCAGACTGGACAACAAAGGCAGATGCTTCCACGCTCATGACCCCCCGTTTATCTATTCGCTTGACTCTTTTATGCATTTATTTATATAAAAATAGTTCATGTATGTTCGTTTATGTATTTGTTATCTTTAGCTATTTCTCATTTTGTAACGTTTTGTTCCGGTGCAAAAAAAACAACCCGTTTGTCTAATTTATGCTGCTCGGGTGCAGGTGTGGGCGTATTTCTTTCACCTTGACCTCCCGCTCTGCTGCGGGTCAGCACAGGTATCGATCAAGATGTGTCTAGTCTGACTGCGGAACTTCCCTTCTCTCTGTCAAGTTTGTCAGCAGCAGCCTTTTAGTTCAACGTGAGCGATGTCCGGCTGCAGGTAGAGGTGTGTGAGTGTGTGTGCGTGTGCGTGTGTGTGTGTGTGTGTGCTGACACACACCTCCACGGACACACAAGTATTTTAGATAGTCCACGACAAAAGGGGCTTCAGGAACGAAATGGCTGTGATTTAATGAAAGCCTCGTCTCAGAATGCTAAATGTGCTTTTCAGATCCACACTAAACACGCAGAACACGCAGAACACGCAGAACACGCAGAACACGCAGAACTCGCAGAACGCGACATTGCTGTGATTAGTGGGGTTAAATATCAATAAATCCCGGCCTGCCAGGGAGCTCCTACAGGCCAGTGCTCCAGGGTTGGCACTGAAAACGGTTTGTAGCATTCAGATGCCATCTTCGCGTTACTGTAAAAGACGCACGGAGGGCTGCGTGGAGTGGGGAAGGTCAACATGTCCGTGACTTTTATTGCGGGTCCATTCAGTTTACACCAACCTGCTCAGGCTGGCTGAAAGGTTTCTGGGCGGAGGGCATGAAATAAAAATAAATAAAATTTTGTGGGAGCGGAAAAGAGCGCGGGTAAATAAATAACTTAAAAAAACACCGACTCACAAACCCAGTCAGACCGCATCGCTCCCATCCAGCTTCGGGACAAATGGGACTTAAATGGATTTATTTTAACGACTATCGCGGTAAGACATTAAGCCACGAGTCGCTTCATTATAAGAGGATAAATAGTGAGATTTATTAGTGAAGAATAAACGACTCCTCCGGGCCGCTTAATGCGTCAAAAACATAAAAAAATTAAATCAATGATCACAAATAGTGAGATTTCTAGACTCACTTTTGTAAAAGTCGTTCTGAAAAATGACGTGAAAAGGCCACGGACGGTTTAACCAATGAGAAACAAGCGATGAACAGCATGAAGGGTTAAACGGCCTCTTTGTCTGCAGAGGCCGAACTTGTCAACGCGCTGAGAAGAACTAAACAACCAGAAGAGAAATGCGGTTTCAGCCTTTGTGCCGTTTGAAAAATACATCGAGGCCCGTTTCCCTGGTTACTATCAGGCAACCCCCCCGACAGGGAAGGAGCTGCAGCCCCCGCCTGGCGACGAGCTCCTCTGATAATAAGACGGAATTAATTCCACGTTGTGGGACCAGCGACGAGCAGGAAAAATAGTTGCGCATGATCAGAGCCAAACTGCAGCGCGGTCGTTAGGCCACGCCTTCTCTTTATACGTCAGGTCAGAACACGTGAAACTGAAACTGATGCGTTTTCCTGCACTGCAGCTTTAATTCATTTCATTTCATTTCATTTTCCTTTCAAGTTGAATAATGTACACAATAAGATCTCCTCTCTGGAGATGAGCACAACCACAGACCCAGTCCACAGAACCAGTCCACAGAACCAGTCCACGAACCCAGTCCACGGACCCTGTCCAGAGAACCAGTCCACGGAACGGGTCCACAGACCCAGTCCACAGACCCAGTCCACAGACCCAGTCCACGGAACCAGTCCACGGACCCTGTCCAGAGAACCAGTCCACGGAACCAGTCCACAGAACCAGTCCACGGAACCAGTCCACACCTAGCAGGACATAAGAGGCCTGTTTGATCTGGCTCGGGAACACAAACAGCATTTCAGCATTTCGTGCACGAGAAAGAAACGGCATATTATTATTATTATTATTATTATTATTATTATCAGCAGGAAAATTAACTCCTGAAACCTCTGATGTGTTGTGGTTCTCGGTTCCCGAGATCGGGTTAATAATCAACCAGTGAGGGAGCATCACGCACGGAGCGGACATAAACTGACAGAGTTCAAATAACCAGCGCACGACGTGCACAGCCTGTTAATGAATTCATAAAATCATCCTAAAACGTCATGGAAACGAGGAAGAGGAAGAGGATGAGGAAGAGGAGGGGGATGAGGATGAGGAAGAGGAAGAGGATGAGGATGAGGAAGAGGAGGGGGTTCTGCGGTAGCTCCACGCAGCACGTGATGCTGTCCTTCCTCCCAGCGTGGTCAAAGCACCTGCCACACACACGCACACACACACGCACACAGTGCAGGCGGGCACACGCGCACAGAATGACAAGCCGCCGTGCACGGCAGTGTCGTGCTTGTACTCACTTCTCTTGCGTCCTCCGACGCGCCGCTCCGCCATGAAACGTTTTCTCTTCTTTATCGCATCTGAATATTCCCAAAACTCGGCGGCTGTTCCTGCCGAACGACGTCCTCCCGCCTCGCCCCTCCGTGCCCTGCGCTCGCGTCTTCCGGTGCCACGGGTCGTTTACCCCCCCCCCCCCCCCCCCCCTCGGAATCCTTCGCCGTATCTTATAAACTATTTCACGCCGACACCCCGCGCTCATGTGCGCGCAGGCATGGACGCCGCCAGAGACGCGCTCGCTTTGATCTCAGCCCAAGCTTGACCGAGTCCAGACCGAATCAGAACCGCTCGGAACCCGCCAGCCCGGTTAAAGGCGATAATCTGGCGTCACCGGAACGTTGCGACACGAGTACCGAGCCCTCCGTGCGTAAAGACCCGAGCCCTCCGTGCGTAAAGACCCGAGCCAATAGTTCGAGGAAAGCCCCCCGTGTCCAGTGGCCATGCCCAGTGTGTCCCGGTTTGGGGCTGAGGGAGACCGAGCAGGGCTGCTGTGGAGACCGTGCACGGGCTCTTTAAGGCATTAAGTGCTGTGTGTGTGCGTGTGCGCGTGGACTCAAGTTTTCAGATTCATCTGTCAGTTTGGCACGCTCTTTGTTTTACGGGCAAGGCGTGTCACCGCGCGTCCCCGGTCCACATTTTAATATTGGTGAGACGCGCTGACCTCCCGTTCACCCCGAGCACAGCCAAGCCCACCCCCCCCCCCCCCCTCCCTCTCTAGTTCTCTCACCCCCCCCCCCCTCCCCCTTTTCCACACCCCTTCCTTCTGCCATTTCCACCTCTCTCTTACTCCCTTCTCTCACTCATTCCCTCATTCGATCATTCTGCCCCCCCCCCCGAGTTGGAGTCATTACTTAGAAGAAAAATGGTCAGTAAATGCGATGGAGGGAGGGGGGAGGGGGGGGCGCGCCTTTCTCTCGCACATATTTGTCTTTTTTACCAGGATCATTTCTCCGTTCCTTTTGTTGTACACCCCGCGCGAGCTGACTGACACGTCACCCCCACACCCCCACGCGGAATGTCTGCGTGGGGGTGTGGGGGTGACGTCCTAATAAATACAACCAAAAAAAACGACCTAAGAAGAGTATTCGTAGATTGGACCTTTTTACCGGCCCGCCGCTGCCTGCAGGCCCGACCGGAGGCATCGGGTGGATTTCTATTGATGCGATTTGACTCTGCAATTATCGATTAACTCTTCTGGAGTAAACTGCGTCCATGTGTCCACACCGCCCCCCCCCCCCCCCCCGCTTTATGGTTTTATCACGCGCTCTTCGTGGAACACAGAAACAGAAGTATTGGTGGTATTTCTTTCTGACATATTTGACTACAGATTCCCTGAAAAGACAGAAAGCCGTTTCCGGGTGACGTTTTGTGAGGATATCTGTGGAAGCATAAATCCCACGGAGGATCAGAACTCATGGCCCAAAGCCCCACGTTCGGCAAGCGCGTGCGCGCTGCAGCCCAAATTGAATTAATTTGGTGAACTCGGGATGAACCTTTATGGCGGAATCTGTAATGTCGTTTATTAGCCCATTACCTTTTTAGATATGGGGAGGAAACACGGGAGCAGCGGCGGCGCGTTTATATCGCAGAAAGCGGGTTTAATGCCGCGTAATCATTCTGCCTCTTCCTCATTTAACGAGAAAGCAGATAGTGGTCTTCATCAGAGGGGAGAAAGGACGAAGAAATAAATAGAAAAAAAAAAGCTGCCATGTCTGCACAAAAAATAATAATTACTATTATTAGAGAGAGAGAAAGAAAGAAAGAAAGAAAGAAAGAGTAAAAGAATAAAAGACAGAAAGAAAGAAAGAAATTACAAATACGTAATATTTTTAATGGATGTTGCTCATTTCCTTCTGGGTTGCCGGCACGAATCCCAGGCTGCCTCGTCAACGTTCATGGATTCGCGTTCTGATGAGGAGAGTCTCTGTCTGAGATGGTCTTAAATGAAACTAAAGACATTTGCTCCTCATATGAAATATTATCGAATAAATATGTTCCATCTTTGACCAGAAACTGTTCGCCGGTGTTAAAGTGTGCCGGCACACACCTGCGCCCCCCTCCCAGACCGCCTCCATGTCACCGAATACCTTCCGCCCTCCCCCGGCCACCTTCCACCCCTCCATTTTTCCTGTCTTGACTTTCCCTTCATCTCTCTCTCCCTCTGTACATGGCGGCAGCAGGAGGAGCGTTTCTTTTGTTACCGGGGAAGGGGAGGTCAGGCCTTCACCTCTCCTTTGCCTCCTGCTATCATTTCTGTCATCTGTACCCCCCCTCCCTTTTGGGGGGGGGGGGGGGGGGGTCTCTGACATACAGAAATTGGTCTGGAGTCGAGGTAGTGAGGAAAGGCGATGTCGGAACTCACGAACGACAGTGAACATTTGACCCTTCAACCCCGTGAACCTTCCGCGACGGTTCTGGGCTGGATTCTTCATCCAGCGTGGACGCGCAGACGCGCAGGAAACCCCAGCGCGAGTTTTCTGGGTTTTACGTCCCCTGATTGTTTGAATGAACCCGTTATTTTCTTATTTTCTGGCTTTACGCTTCCTCGGGTTGTGGCTTGAAGAAATAAAGGCGGTTTGTAAGGAAGTTAGAAGACAGCTTTTTTTTTTTTTTTTGTAGCTGTGCGCGCCCACTGAAGGAAATCCTTGCTTATCTGCGCATGCTCACCATTAATTATCTGCAAAAGACGGTGACGTTTCTGACAGCTGCGTATTGAAACAGACGCAGGAGGATGAGACGCTGGAGCCATGGAGCCGCGGCTGCTGCTCCTACTGGTCTGAAGCGGGCTCTGGTGGCGGCTCGGCAGAGCTGCATTCTGCTGCGCCTGGACCAGGAACGGGGCCTGAAATAATCCGGGATTCTGATCAGATTAACACCAACAGAGGAGGGTGGGAGGCGTGACAGGCTGTAATTTATAAATGCTATTGATATATTCTACTTCTACATCCAGTGTTACAAAAGTCGTGAACTATATCGTTGCAGCTATTAGAACACAATTCCTGATATTAGAACAGTATTCCTGATATTAGAATACGATTCCTGATATTAGAACACTATTCCTGCATTAGAACAGTATTCCTGATATTAGAATACTATTCCTGATATTAGAACAGTATTCCTGATATTAGAACACTATTCCTGATATTAGAACACAATTCCTGATACTAGAACACTATTCCTGATATTAGAACACAATTCCTGATATTAGAATAGTATTCCTGATATTACAACACTATTCCTGATATTAGAACACAATTCCTGATACTAGAACACTATTCCTGATATTAGAATACGATTCCTGATATTAGAACACTATTCCTGATATTACAACACTATTCCTGATATTAGAACACAATTCCTGATACTAGAACACTATTCCTGATATTAGAACACAATTCCTGATACTAGAACACAATTCCTGATATTAGAACACTATTTCTGATATTTGAACAGTATTCCTGATATTAGAAGACAATTCGTGATATTAGAAAACAATTCCTGATATTAGAACACTATTCCTGATATTTGAACACTATTCCTGATATTAGAACAGTATTCCTGATATTTGAACACTATTTCTGATATTAGAACACTATTCCTGATATTTGAACACTATTCCTGATATTAGAACAGTATTCCTGATATTTGAACACTATTTCTGATATTAGACACAATTCCTGACATTAGAACACTATTCCTGATATTTGAACACTATTCCTGATATTAGAACACAATTCCTGACATTAGAACACTATTCCTGATATTTGAACACTATTCCTGATATTAGAACAGTATTCCTGATATTTGAACACTATTTCTGATATTAGAACACTATTCCTGATATTTGAACACTATTCCTGATATTAGAACAGTATTTCTGATATTTGAACACTATTTCTGATATTAGAACACAATTCCTGACATTAGAACACTATTCCTGATATTTGAACACTATTCCTGATATTAGAACACAATTCCTGACATTAGAACACTATTCCTGATATTTGAACACTATTCCTGATATCAGAACAGTATTCCTGATATTAGAACACTATTTCTGATAGATTACTGCGTTTCATCCACTTGTTATTTTACGCTGTTTCATCAGCCTGTTTTTTTCTTCCATCACAAACGCCCTCGTTGCAGAAGGATTATAAACCAACACGGTCTTTCTATAGTGTCAAAGAGGCCTATAGTGACACGGCAGAACCTGCACTGCTAGAATCACAACACCCCACCCACGCACGATCTGCGGAGCTTTACATGTTTGCAGTGTTATTAACTTGTCATAACGCATCGCCTCGGCGCACAAAGCCTTTCTGCTCCGTCCTGCGTCGTTCCCAGCCTCACAAAGCAGCTCTCGGGCTTTTCAAACCGAGACGCCATTTGCTGCTTGTTTCCTTTTTCCAATCAGAATTCTGCGGTGGTTTCGTTTTTGCAGCGTTTTCCTTCTCCTTCTTTTCCTCGTGGAGTGTCTACGCCTGGTTTAAATCGTGCACGCTGTTTGCGCGTGTGAGGTAAAAGGCGGTCGTTAAAGCCTTGTTTTGAGGATGTTGACGCACAAACACGTTTCCCTCTCCTGCGCCTCGGCGTCAGGCTCGTCGTGCACGGTCGGCGCGTGCGTCTGTCTGCTGACCTCTCGGTGACTCTTGCTCGTGCATTATTCATGAGACGTGGCCGCCTGCCTCACCCCTATCAGTATGTGGAAGATATTAAGGTTCCGAAAATGTCGATAGAAAGATGAAGCAATCAGAAGGGATGATGGGGGGGGGCAGGTTATTCACAATATGATCGCTTTTATAAACGCCCATTTGTAGCTCAATACAAAAAATGACTTCTGTGTAAACAGGGAACATAAAAAAAAGTACCTTAACCTATGACGTTGGAATAAAACCCCCATGATGCTTTGCGTCAGTGGCTTCTATGAAAGCACACACTGCAGTGCCCGGGTCATTCACCCTCCAATAAACCCACCAAACACAACAAAACACTCCCACGCACCGCCACACAAAGCCACGCAGAGACCAACACGCCCCCGGTGAAGGTGCGTTTGGGCCCGTCCCGTCGCGTTATTTACTCACCCTGCACTCATCAGCAGCAGCACACAGCCTGCACAGCCAAAGTCAGGTTCAAAGCAGCAGCAAGCCCGCACACATCACGCACACAGCGCACATCACACACACAATGCTGGGAGAGCCGCTGCCTTGTGCACATAAACGGGAAGCAGATGACGCACCGCAAAAACAAAGACCACGCCACGGTCTGTCACGCGTCATGTCCTGTCCTTGTGTGCGGGGCTGTGTGTGTGTGTGTGTGGGGGGGGGGGGGGGGGGGCATCATTAAAAGGAGGAAGTTGATGAAAAATTAAATGGGAAGGCTGTTTTTTCTTTCCTGTTTACTGAACTGAAACTTCCTTCAGGAGCAAGGCCTCTCGCCACATGCACACACACACACACACCAATGTATGTGTGCAGATATATCACGCCGGAAATACTAAATTAATTCTTGTCGTGCTGGACTCCGTCCTGCGTCCTGCATGGACACATATTCTGTTGCTAGGACAACAACTACCTAGCAACGGTTTTCGCTATACAAAAGTGGAGAGATATGATGATAATATTTCAAATATTTGAAATTGTTAGGCTAATTTTTCTAAAGGCCCGAACGTGAAATGTGTCGTAAAAATATTACTTTGCGCCAAAAGAGGGATGAAAAAATAAGGTAAAATCTGGGCAAACTTTAATGCTAAATGCAAAATGTTATTAAAGTTGTTTAGCAGAGAAAACAGATTATTTTTCCTAAACTTTTGGCAGCGAGCTTGACTTGATAACATCCTTCTGAAGCCTCTGAAACGTCTTTCGATGGCAGCGCGTGGAATCAGCCCGCAAACGCATCGGGCGGGGGGGGAGATAATAAATGAGAGTTGGAGAGCAAAGCGGGACTTCCGAAAGCAGAATCCTCCTCTCTTATTAGCGGAGTGCAAAGGACAGTGGATGAACTGTGTGGTCGAGCCGGGAGGAAATACACACCGAGTAAAGTGTAGAAGTACTCAGGAAGTACTCAGGAACGGCGACAATGAGGCCAAACGCTTACAAAAAGATTGACTTACAATACTAAATGAAAAGGATTATATTTGAGAAACATTAATTAAACTTCCTTCCTGCGCATGAATTTTTTAAAATAAGATAAAAAAAATAAAATGATTTATTGTGACAGAAGTTGCGAGATATTTACAAAAGAATCATTTGAAAAAAAAGGCGCCAATATCGTATTTATTTCGATATCGTTTAGCGCGGATAATCATCACGATCACGGTGATTACTAATCAATGCGTGATTAGTAATCACCGACCTGCGTGTGACGTCCGCCGTGCAGCGTCCACCTCGTCGCACTTCGTTTGACTGTCTCTCCGGGGCGCCATGTTGTGCGTTGTTCTCAACACAAAAGGACAACAATTCGTGTTATAGTTTCTTGTTGTGACCTTAATTGTTTTGCCGGTTACCACAGCAACCAGCCACAAGAACGATGGTGAAATTATTCCGAAAATCTTTGGATCGTCATTTAGATGACGCCAAAATCTGTCCGTCAGTTGTGACACCAGGCATCACGCAATTTACGAGATGAATCACCGCAATAAGAGGGAAGGTGCGCGCCGAGAGGCGAGCGAAGCGTGCGCGGTATGGCCGGTCTGCGTGGCAGCCCGAGCCGCGTCAAGACGCGAGGCGGAGATACCGGAGAAGTAATCAGATGTACCGGCTGAGAGTAAACGCTCACCTCCCCCCCCTCCGCCCCCTCCTCTTCCTCCTCCCCTTCCTCCCCCGCTCCCATCCGCAGCGCGCACACCGCATGCATGTTTAATAAGGCCCGATAAAGCCGCTGGCTTCATCTGGGGAATTATTTACGTTTAAACTCGGTATAATAAATATATTACCACTCATTGCAATAGATAAATTAAGATCACACTCTACAACATGAATACTCCAGTAGTATGGGTATAGCCTTTTGTACCTGACGGTACTCATGTTTGTCGTGTAAAAATTCGTTACGTTACATACAGCACGCTACAGTTACAGCTAGCAGGTCTGTGTCTTTGCGTTACTGGTGAGGTGAATAGCTAAATGCTGCTTTATATATGTTATTTTAATGCGTCATGCTCGGTAATATGCGTTAATGTCGCATCCAGCCAGACGCCATCATGTTGGGGGGGGGGGGGGGGGGGTAGTTCAGTTCCTTTTTTTACATTAATAACACGTGATTGGCAAATATTTCGATAAATATTCTTATCAATATGGTTTCAATAATCAGTGTTTGGGGGTGTCGTGGTCTCAACGGTGGCACTTTTCATACCTTTAAAAAAGAATTACCTACGTACAAATGTATGTTAAAAAAGTACGTAAAAAAGTACGTAAAAGGTTTTTAATAATAATATCAATCACATTTTATTGTAACTCTGGATCTGGATGGAACTGATTTTCTTTTTTTTTATTAAGTGTGTGTGTGTGTGTGTGTGTGTGTGTGTGTGTGTGTGTGTGTGTGTGTGTGTGTGTGTGTTAGAGAGCAGGCCAAAGCGGTGGTGGGCCTTTGGAAAGTCTGCATCCACGCATGCACACATCCTGCCTGAAATTACAAGGGCAAAGGCAAAGGACGCGTGCGCGCGCGCGCGAGTGTGTGTGTGTTCTTGACCAACTATTTCTTTGATATTCTCGGACGTTCGAGTAGCAGCAGTGATATCGGATGCTTCCTTGTGTTTCACATGAAACACCACAGGGTTAATACGAATTCACGTGAGTGTGAACAGCAACAACAACAACAACAGCAACAACAGCAACAACAACAAGAGCAACAGCAACAGCAACAGCAACAACAACAACAACAAATACTAAAACAAGATGTTAGCAGATTTTTAAATTCAGCAGCCTTTTGGTGGCCTTTCCCTTTTCATCTACTTTTTGTTAGACATCACAAACACAATTCCAGAATCCATTTCACGCGCTTTTCTGCCAGCCGCGCGCAACTTTCCACCCAAATCACAAACGTTCTCCTGTTCCCGTGCGCCACCATTACGCACAAGTTAAAAGCTATAGAGTCAGGTTTCAGATGTCTACATTGAATAGCGTGCACGCATTTGTGCGCGCGCGCAGTTCATTTGTGACGCCACCGCCGCCGAGTGGTGCTGACCCACGCCGGAGCTCAGATGTCTGGAATACAGCCGCGTTTGGCGCGTTAATGCAGCAGCAACACATTGAATAGGAAGTGGCATGCTATAATTACGCATCTCTCGTTCTCTCCCTCCCTTCCTCCCCCTCTTCCTCTCCCTCTCGCCCTCTCCCCCCTCCTCGCTACTTGGCTCCAGGCTTAAACACTTACTCTGAGTCCTGGTTCTTTCCCTCCAATGGTTTTTCCAAGCGTCCAAAGCGGCGCAGTCCGGAGCTCGCCGGTCTCCATCTGAACCGGAGCAGGAACAGCGACCGGTTGTCGTGCATGCATGGCCCTGCGCGCTCTCTACATCACACGCTCACGCGTACACAATCCCTCCCTCTCCATTCTCTGCTTTACTGACCCCTCTAGGATCCCCGCGAAGCCGTTAAACCGTCACTTGCTTTCAAAAATGTGAAATATATAGTACGCTGTCAACTCCCCAAAACCATAAAACGAACTTTATGGACCCCACGTGACCTGGGGAGAACCAGTGAGCGGCTGTGCGCACCGAGCAGGCCTGATCTTTACGATCCAACTCGCAGATAAAAACCCTCATCCGTTTGACATGTAAATGTCAAAGCTGCTTTCTTTTTTATCGTTTTGGCCCGAAGCAGAGAGGACGACGCGTTTAAAACGCGTCTTTACGCACAGGCACACAAGGGAGGCGGCAGAGAGGGTTGCGTCCAGATGAGGCCCGGAGACGCGCCTCGAGTCGCCCCGTTCAGCTCGCGTTTAACGGGGAAGACGCGGCAGCCTCCGCCGGTGACTCTGAAAGGTCAGTGATTGTTTACAGTTGATGCAGAGACGGTAACCGAATTTACACCGGAGCGGCCTCCGTTAGGACGGAAAGGGGGGGCAGTTTAGAGCAAAGTGGACGATTTGTCCACCACAGCTTTGATGTCCTGTCAAACCGAATCAGAATTAACTTTGTCATGTGCGCGTCTATGTTTGAGGCAGCGCGCGTGATTGGTGAGGCTATACGACGCAGGAAATGTGACGGTTGGAGTTCCGACGTAGCCATGGAAACCGGCATAGGTATCGTTTTCACTTGGATTCATTTCACGGTGCTGGGATCAGACAACTGCTAAAATAAATTCATTCGATAACAGAGAAATACGCGCAGAATAGGAGCGATGGAGAGTCAGAGAGATCAATAGACATCTAAGTTTGGTTCGTTCCCAGCAGCAGTTTGGTTCGTTCCCAGCAGCAGTTTGGTTCGTTCCCAGCAGCACTTTGGTTCGTTCCCAGCAGCAGCTGCAGCTCGTTTGAATGAATTTGGGCAACTTTATTGTATTTTCTTACTCCAAGTTACAAACAGATACAAAAAGCTGATTGGCAGAAAGCTCACAGGACGACAACCATTTCCCTTACGTGCGTCCTCTCTCGCTCGCGCGCACGCACACACACACACACACACACACACACACTCACCAGCACACGCACACTTACCCAAGCTGCTAATACAAATGGCCAAATGGTCACATTTAAAAATGTTAATATATATATTTGTACATCCCTTCTGAAACATGTATTCAATAATTACAATAATAACACAATCATGTACAGTTACACGTTTTGATTACTAGCGCTATACACAACATTTGGCGAATGGATACGGAGGTGAAGACACACACACACACACGCACGCACACACTCACACACACATCTCTCGCCCCAAATAAAAATAGAAGCGGATTCGAGGATTTGAATAGAATCCTGGACGTTGTTGCTGGTAAATAACTTACATTAATAGCACACATGCAATTCAAATATTTACAAACCACGTGACACGTTAAACGATATTAAGACGATAAACGACAAATAGGTAGTACTGTTGTGACGTCAGGTAAAACGTAATAGGTAGCATTATTCATGTTTTCCTTATCTCTCCTCTTCAGCTATAATAATAATAATAATAATAATAATAATAATAAGACAATACGGGAACATTTAATGTTTGCTTTTTACAAGATCAAGTACCACAGTCATTATTGTTGCCCTAAAACACCAAACATGCGGAACAAATCAAAAGTGCTGCGCTTATACAGAGTTTGTGATTTCTGCGTCTCCATTTCCGTCCAACGTTTGTCTCCACGTTGTCTTCACGCTGTCTTCACGTTGTCTTCACGCTGTCTCCACGCTGTCTTCACGCTGTCTCCACGCTGTCTTCACGCTGTCTTGATGTCTCGCTCTTCCTGGACAGCCTGCTCGTGACAGTAACGGGAGGATTTACGCGTCTACGGCTGGAAGGCGCCGCCGGCGGAGGCCAGACTCATGCTCTTCAGCTTGTTGTCCTTCTTCCACTTCATCCTCCGGTTCTGGAACCAGATCTTGATCTGCCGCTCCGTGAGGCAGAGCGTGTGCGCGATCTCGATCCGTCTCCGCCTCGTGAGGTACCGGTTGAAGTGGAACTCTTTCTCCAGCTCCAGGGTCTGGTAGCGCGTGTACGCCGTCCTCGCGCGCTTCCCGTCCGGGCCCGTCATATCTATGGGTTTGTAGCGAACAGAAGACGGTTAGGGTTCGTGCGTCGGTATACAAACACACACAAACAGGAGGTGCACGCGCATGCACGATCAACCAGCTCGCTGCTGTCCCACCCGACACGACTCCAGGCTGGCCTCGCTGCGTGGCGTTCGGGTTAAAAGCAGCTACAGGTGTTCGGGATCGCGCAAATCCAACTCAGCACGCACATTTTCAAACGCGCACATTTGAGCGGCCCCTGAAGCTGACGCGTTTTTATTTCTGCTGCTTTGATGGATCATATTCCTGTTTTCTTTATGAAACATCTCCCCCATCACCCTCTTCTGTTCCCCCTCGTCACCCCCTCCAGGTTTTTATTGCCTCGCCTCCCCAATAAAGTTCCCACACGTAATAAAAGCTGCACTTTTCAAAGGAGCAGCGGCCTCCGAAGCTCCCCTACTCGCACCCGACTCTGTCTGCGCCCTCCAGCCTTTTGGACGTCGCTGCCCTGCTCGGCTCTGCCACGACAGATTTATGGGCCTTTTTTTTTCTGAATTTTCTAAAGTTAAAAGAAAGACAAAAGACAGAGGGGGCAACCATCCGGTGTCCCTCGCCTCCAACGAAGGGAAATGCAAATGGAATTTGCACCCTGACGCACAGGGAAAACACGCGAACGCGCAGCTTCAGCTGGTTTGGAGCTGCGGTGTTAAATTCATATCCGGCTTCCTCATAATAAGAAAATGTGCTGAAATATTTAGATAATTCTTAATATGCATGAAAGCAACGCGCAGAATAAAACAAATAACAGGAAGTGGTAAAAACGTATCAAAATGAAATAGTTTACAGTTAAATATTATATTACAGGCATCTTTGATGTGTTCATAGAGGGACCCCCCCCCCCCCCATCAACATTACAATCCACTGAATATTAGCGTGAAACACAAGAGCCGCCTGTACCATGGTTAATGTGCAACTTTCTCATCCAGGGGAATATCTGTGGCGTCTGCGCGTCGGTGCTCGCCGCGCTGCCGGGGGCCGATCCCGCCGGGCCGCCCTCCTGCTTCTGCACGGGGTGCGGGTGCCCGCTCATGGACGCCGGGCTGCCGGTGTGGACGGCTTCCCGGTTGTGCAGCATCTCCTCGGCGTCTGGCGACGCGTCGTCCAGCTCCGTGAAGCGCTGCGCCGCGCCGCCGCCGCCGCCGCCTGATGAGCCGGACTGGTTTGTGGAGCTGAGATTGCCGCTTCCTGGCTGCTCGGCGCGGGGAGACGCGCTCCGGGCGCCCACCTTGTGGTTTCCACTCCCCGGAGAAAGAAGCGAGTCCGCCGCGGAGGCGAGGGAGCAGCTCGACGGCAGTCTGAAGCTCCTGTCCGACGCGGCTGCGCAAAAGCCCATGGAGTCCCCGTCCACCGAGCCGCCCCCGAAGTGCCCTCCGGTGCTGGCGGCTCCGGCGCTCCCCCCTCGGCCGGTCACCGTCAGGTCCATGCCATTGTAGCTGTAGCCGTACGCGCCGGCTGCAGGGTGCATGGCGGCGGAGGAAGAGTCCCTGTACGTCCCGCCGTTCATTGCGCCGCCGCCGCCGCCGCCGCCGCCTCCATAATTTACCAGTTGATAGTCGGGGCCATTTGGGTAGCGCCCCGAGAACGAGTTTACAAAGTAAGAGCTCATTGAGCTTGTTTTACAGAGTTGCGCGCTGCAGCGGAGGACGGAGGGGCGCTTGATTTGTTGGATTTCTCTTGGTCGTTACGACGCGGGCACTTTCAACGATTTATGACGTATTAGTGAATTATGGCGTTGCACTGTACTTCGTTTTTAGCTGTATGTGCCGTCCAAATATGGGGGTGGGGTGGTGTGTGTGTGTGTGTGTGTGATGGGGGAGGTGAGGGGTGAGGCGAGGGAGGAGAGACAGAGAGGGGGGGGGGGGGGGGGGGGGGGGGGTGGTCACGTGCTTTTGTTGACCAGTCGTAAATTCTCGCCGATGACTTCGGAGAGGTAAAACAAGCTCCGAGGTTCGGAATGATGAAGGGATGGGCGGGGAATCTCTCCCTCTCTCTTTCTCTCGCTCTCTCTTTCGCTCACTGTCTCCCTCTCTCCACTTTTCGGCTGGTGCCGGGGGTGAGCTACGAGCGCCACCTACTGCAGACATAATTTATTGCACTGATTAAAGAGAGGGAGAGAGACGGAAGACGCGCCGAAAAATCTAACGTGGCACACACAAAATACTCTCTCTCTCTCTCTCTCTCTCTCTCTCTCTCTCTAATAATAATAATAATAATAATAATAATAATAATAATAATAATATCTGCTTTTCTGTATCGTGAAAGAAAATCCTAAATATGAAGATCAATCACCCAAAAACGAAAAACTGGCTTCATTGATGGATTCATTGTTAGTATCCGACTCAATTCTCTCTGCTGCATCATCCTTCACAGATATTATGCAAAATACTGTGAGTGATGATTGATTACTTTATATAAATGTAAAAATAATAATAATAATAACACGCACACAAATACAATTTACAATACAACAAATAACTGTCTCAGCTAAGAGGAATGTGTGTGTGTGTGTGTGTGGAACCGAACACTGAATATTCCAAAGTAAGCAGGCAGAATAAATAAACAGCAAAATGCTCAAATACACAGAGCAGACAACAATAGTATGTTTTTCTGCTCCTCTTTGATATCGCTGCAGAATCAGATGACTTTCAAGCAGAAGACTAAAAAAGGCCAGAACCAAAGTATATGACAGCGATGCTGATGATGATGATGATGATGAGGAGGAGGCACTGACACACTTTGAACATAAACCCATCATCCATGGGTTTCCAGCCTCACACTGAATTATTCACCTGTCTCGGTTTCAGAGAAGAGTGAAGAGCAGAGCACTTTATTTTGAAAAGGATGTAAACTCACAGCGTGGGAATCAGGGATTAAACTGCTGCTTTGCTCTTAGGATGTAAACTCACAGCGTGGGAATCAGGGATTAAACTGCTGCTTTGCTCTTAGGATGTAAACTCACAGCGTGGGAATCAGGGATTAAACTGCTGCTTTGCTCTTAGGATGTAAACTCACAGCGTGGGAATCAGGGATTAAACTGCTGCTTTGCTAATAGGGTGTAAACTCACAGCGTGGGAATCAGGGATTATTGCTATAATGTGTAAACTCACAGTGTGGGAATCAGGGATTAAACTGCTGCTTTGCTATTAGGATGTAAACTCACAGGATGGGAATCAGGGATTAAACTGCTGCTCTGCTATTAGGATGTAAACTCACAGCGTGGGAATCAGGGATTATTGCTATAAGGATGTAAACTCACATGGGAATCAGGGATTAAACTGCTGCTTTGCTATTAGGATGTAAACTCACAGCGTGGGAATCAGGGATTATACTGCTGCTTTGCTATTAGGATGTAAACTCACATCGTGGGAATCAGGGATTAAACTGCTGCTTTGCTATTAGGATGTAAACTCACAGCGTGGGAATCAGGGATTAAACTGCTGCTTTGCTATAAGGATGTAAACTCACAGCGTGGGAATCAGGGATTAAACTGCTGCTTTGCTATTAGGATGTAAACTCACAGCGTGGGAATCAGGGATTAAACTGCTGCTTAGTTTGTCAACAGGTAAAATGTGACTTGGTAAAGATCTTGCTTCATTTTATTGCAGTTCTGGATTAAGAAGTGGATCCAGGATGTCTTTCCTGTCTCTAACTTTGACAGCCTTTGGGATTTTCCTTGGGAGTCCTCGATACATAAGCGTGCAGGACGAGCTGCAGAACAGCAGGATTGATCAGTTTAGGGAATGGTATGAATATTACTAACATTTTATTTCATGGAAAAAAATAATACACTTTTTAGCAGTCTCTGAAGTCATTAGAATGAAAATGTTCACACCAAACATTTTAATCTGAAAGAGAACTTCAATTCTTATTTCAGATTTTAAGACACTGAAGGTGGATATTTTAATTTTGTAATTGAAATATGAAAGAATTAAATCAAAAGTCAAAGCCTGACACAACTGCGGGACGCTTGGTCACTATCTGCGGGTAAAACGAACCCACTGGGCCGCAGTGGGACCATCTCCGTGGGTTCGCTGCAGCACATCTGAACTCTTTGGGTGGGAGTTGCAGCTTGGCTCCTGCTGCCAACCAGGGATTACATGAAATATTATTAAATGTGAGCTGATAACAATATCTTATTTCCTAAGTGTTGTATTAATTATTTACTGTTGCTCATTTATAAACAAAGGTTAACGTTATCCTGAAGCGGAGCAGCAGAGCGGGCTGGGCGCGTCGCGCACGCGCACACCACGAGAATAACGCGTCTCGATAATGTCTTCCACGCACTGAAATGACTGAACTGTTCTGATCACGAGTGGAACCCGGTAAAGCTGCCACAGCATTGTCTCCCCTTTGTGTTCACTGAAACCGAGCCGGTCACGCAGGGGACAGGCAGAGTTCAAAGGGTCACGGGGACATTGTCCACTTTGTCTGGCTGAAGTGTGTGTGTGTGTGTGTGTGTGTGTGTGTGTGTGTGTGTGCGTGTGCGTGTCTGGCTGGCCGCCTCGAGGACAGGTCAACTTCTCTCCCTGCTAGGTCTCCTCATCAATTAGTAGAGGCCGCCATCAGCAGCACGTCGCGCCGCTGCGCGGACAGCTGCGTGCGCTTCCACGGACCCGAACTGGTCCCGGTCCCCCCCCCCCCCCCCATCCATTCGGGGGTGAAACCAGGACAACAACGTATATAAAAACCGGTCGGAACAGCAACAACTATTTCAGATAAATTAATTAATTTTAATTACCCCCCCCACACACACACACACACTCTCAAGAGACACAAACTACTTCCTCAGTGTCTTCATATTTTATTGAGCTGTTCTCAGGTCAGGCCTACTGGACGAAAACAACGTAAAAATCCATCAAATATACACTTTCCTGATCATTTTAGGTAGTTTGGAGAACATCAGTGGGCTAGTACCCCCCCCCCCCCCTTCCACTGGAGAAGTAAAATAGCTGGAAATATTAAATTACCCCCCCCCCCCCATCTCATTCTTTGCACCATACAATATGATTTTTTTTCTTTACATATTTCTGTACAGTTGAACATCAAATGACATAAATACACTTCCCCCAAGATTGTTGCATGTACTTGATGGTACTAAAGGTAATACACGCTAAAATATATTTGGGGGACAGAAGCCGGGTCCTCGGTGAAATGAGGAACTCGAGTTTTTATGGTGTTCTGTTGGAATGTAACAAGAGATTGTGTCTTTAACGTTTCCGTTTGGTGTCAGATTACTGAACAGATTACTGAAGAGATTACTGAACAGATTATCAGATTACTGAACAGGTTATCAGATTACTGAACAGTTTGCTGAACAGATTACTGAACAGATTACTGAACAGATTATCAGATTACTGAACAGATTATCATATTACTGAACAGATTACTAAACAGATTCCTGAACAGATTATTGAACAGATTATCAGATTACTGAACAGATTACTGAACAGATTCCTGAACAGATTACTAAACAGATTCCTGAACAGATTCCTGAACAGATTACTAAACAGATTCCTGAACAGATTCCTGAACAGATTATCAGATTACTGAACAGATTTCTGAACAGATTTCTGAACAGATTACTGGACAGATTATCAGATTACTGAACAGATTACTGAACAGATTATCAGATTACTGAACAGATTACTGAACAGATTATCATATTACTGAACAGATTTCTGAACAGATTTCTGAACAGATTACTGAACAGATTACTGAACAGATTATCAGATTACTGAACAGATTTCTGAACAGATTTCTGAACAGATTACTGAACAGATTATCAGATTACTGAACAGATTTCTGAACAGATTTCTGAACAGATTACTGAACAGATTATCAGATTACTGAACACCGCGCCCTTTCTCTTTATCGCAGCGTCTTTCACGTTTCAATTTATTTCTTCTTTCCAAAGTCTCGAGGTCTCTTCTCAATAGTCGATTTACATCCTAATTTTCAGACAACGCGCAAACAAAATCAAGCCTTAATTACTGTGCGGGGAGAGGGATCAAACACGCCCCCCCCCCCCCTGCGGGGACTTTTACCTGCTCCGGCCAACGGGAGTAAACAAAATAAAGTCAAACGCAGACCTCAGAGCAGACAAACGTCTGAGACCAGCATGTCTTTTTCATCCTCCTTGTTCTCCTCTCCTGCATGTCTTTCATAAATTCGTTTTTCACTCCGTCCGCTTCTCCTCTTCTTCTACGCCGTTCACCGTGGAGGACGAGGAAGAGGAGGAAGAAGACGAGTTCATCAACTTGTTCTCCTTTTTCCACTTCATCCTCCGGTTCTGGAACCAGATCTTGATCTGACGTTCTGTGAGGCAGAGCCCGTGCGCGATCTCGATCCGCCGCCGGCGCGTGAGGTACCGGTTGAAGTGGAACTCCTTCTCCAGCTCCAGGGTCTGGTAGCGCGTGTACGTCTGCCGCCCGCGCCTCCCGGGGCTTCCAAATGTGCCTGAGAGAAAACAGAGAGAGAGGAAGTCACATTTTAAACACGTCGAACAACGAATTCCCGCTTTTAAAACATTTAAGAATTTAATTTTACCAGAATTAAATAATTCACTCAATTATTCCACCATCAAATTGCGCTTTTCTGACATTGAACTGCTTCATTTTAAAAATTTTTAAAGAAGCTACATTTATGTAAAGATAATTTCATAATAGAGCTTTCTTTCTTTCTTTCTTTCTTTCTTTCTTTCTATTCCTCAACACCCCGTCAGTTAAGGGTTAATCCGGTGAATGAATGAAACCCTGGAAATATTAGATTTGTAGGCAAACAATATAAAATATCTTAAACACTCGTTTGTACTTTTAACTTCAATATTGTTTCTGCACATCTGAATAAGAATGAGAAAAAGAAACAATTCGTTAGAATAGGAATAAAAATAAAAATAATTATTTAGGATCCTTTGTACTGACCGCTTTTGATCCTATAACATCCCTCAGTTTGATGGTTCTGCTTCAGATTCTCTATCGATCTGAGAACCAGAGCATGAAAACCGCACACTGCGTATTTACCCCTGAATAAAATCTCATCAAACGCGATTACGCAGGAGCACTTCTGGAGTTTTACCCCCCCCCCCCTCCCCAGCTGACATTTACAACATAAACTGACATTTACAGCCAGCGTGTCATTTTATTGTCTTTATTGACTTGCTCGTTGTTCCCCTGCTAAAGCGAAGCTCCACAGTGCAGCGACTCACTGATCTCAGGTCAGATCCGAGCATTGCTCTCCCCGTTTGTCCCACATGCAGCCAGCCTGTCTGACGTCAACAACGCCGGCTCCTCACATGCACGTGTGAGAGCGTTCTTCTTCCATCAGTAGAC
>NC_090912.1:10733060-10761827 GCF_040956055.1 Brachionichthys hirsutus
ATCACAGCTGGGGCGCACACAAGCCCTGCGTTGTCCCGTGTGTGTGTGCGTGCGTGCGTGAGTGTGTTGGGGTGACTATTATTTCTATAATTGAGGTGTTTGTATTTTTCTAATTGGTATATCTGGGTCGATGGTTGGATTTATGCCCCTCAGCCCGGTCATTGTGTACGCGCGCGCGCACGTGCGTCTTCTTCTTGCTGCTGGCTCTTCATGTTTTATTCGTTGGACGAGTAAATGATAAACTGGAAGGGATTTCAGGAACGTAAAAGTGTTTTAGAGCAAAGACGAGCCCGTTGGCGGATAAAACCTGCGACGAGGGTCGAATAAGATCAGCGCTTGATCTGTGCGCGTGAAATTAATCATTAACCTCTTCCTGTGCGTCACTGATCAGTCTTAAATATGGAATGCGGGGCGATCAAAGAAATATTCTAAATGTCTGTTTTGATGACGTGGAAAATAGTCTGAAATATTTCCAGAGGACTGAAACACGTGAGATATTATAAAATGGCCTCCTGATATTTATCTATCGGGTCGGAGGATTTAAATCCATACGTTAAATAAATAAATACGTTGAGAACAATATTAAATTATTATTTTGTATTTACATTTCAGTTTAAAGGTTTGTTTTGTCATCTATATCACTATTAAAAAAAAAAACATCAATATTTAATAAGATTCTCTTCGTGCACCGACGCACGGCGGCTGTTATAGCAGAGTCCGGACACGGAAAGGAAAGCTCCCTTTAACTTTTTAATCTCCTATCGAGAGGAGGGAAGGAAAGCCCGCTCGACCTACTTTCCATTTACACTTTCGGAGTATGTGTCGCTGAGGTCATAAAATAACCGCAGCAGTAAATCCTCTTTCTGGCTGGCTGGCCAAAGAGCAGACAGGCCGGCTGACAAAGACTCTATTTTTACTTTTACTTTGCCCCCCCCCCCCCCCCCCCCCCCCTCCCGCTTCCATGCCTCCGCGTCTTCCGTCGACGCCGCAGTCGAACTCACTTTCTGTGCAGCCTCACACAGACAGTTGGGGATTCTCTCTTCCATCCTGACCTCCCTCCCCATCCCTCTTTCTGCGGCTCTCCTCCTGCAGCAGGACGCTCCGTTTCCTCTCCGCTTTGTGGGAACGGGAAGCAGCAGCATTGTGTTGGAGCTGACTGCGGTTTAATCATTAGTGAGGACCGGAGACGTGACAGGCATGGCCTGCAACCTGGACGGTAATACCAGCATTATGGAGATTCGAATTGTTGCTGGGGTCTAATATCAGTATAATATCTGTCTAAAGGCTGGCATGAAGAAATAAAATAACATGACTGGATTGAATTATGTTATAACTATGTTATAATATGTTTAACGTGAATGTCATTAAATATTAAAATAACGAGGATCAACACGCTTATGATAAGTAAGTGAATTCTATGACAAAGTCTGCATTTGTATTTTAGAATTATTATATTATTTGCATAACCTTTTAAATAATGCATAATAAACTCAACCATTAATGTTTGTTTTATTAAATATTTAGTGCTATCATAGATAAATTATAGACTCGTGGCATTCTCACATAAAATATTTAGTATAATATATATATTATATATATAATATTTAAAATATAATAAAATATTCCACATTTAACCTGGAATTTGCATCAACCTAATCGATCACTGGCCAAAGCACAAAATGGGAGCGAATAGAGGCAGCACGGATACACGAGTATTTCCTTTAGGATAAAGTTTAGATTAAACTGTAGCCGTAAAAGTCAAATATGTGAACATTAGATTAGTTTCATCGTAAATCTAACAAATGAGTTATAAGGGTAACGTGACCTCGTTTCTCTAGTCACGTGACTCGCATGAAATATACATTCCAAGTTAAAGTTGATGTTTGTCTCTGCAGGTGAGGAGCCGACACGGAAAAACACGGAGACTGGAAAGCGTTATGAAGTCTGGGCCCGTCTGGAGACGGGAGTTAGGACGCACGGGAAGGAGTTAGGACGCACGGGAAGGAGTTAGGATGCACGGGAAGGAGTTAGGACGCACGGGAAAGGAGTTAGGACGCACGGGAAGGAGTTAGGACGCACGGGAAAGGAGTCAGGACGCACGGGAAAGGAGTTAGGACGCACGGGAAGGAGTTAGGACGCACGGGAAAGGAGTCAGGACGCACGGGAAAGGAGTTAGGACGCACGGGAAGTAGTTAGGACGCACGGGAAAGGAGTTAGGACGCACGGGAAGGCGTTAGGACGCACGGGAAGGCGTTAGGACGCACGGGAAGGCGTTAGGACGCACGGGAAGGCGTTAGGACGCACGGGAAAGGAGTCAGGACGCACGGGAAGGAGAACGTCAATGAGAGAAACCAGATGGACAATAAAAGGGCATACCTTGATGGGGTTCAGAAACCGGCTCAGAAGCCCCCCAACACACGTACGCACGCACGCACGCACGCACGCACGCACGCACGCACACTCACACACACACACACACGCACACACCAAGTGTGTCACATGTTGAGCAGCTTGTAGCTTTGCGCTGAGCCTTTCTGGCTGCATGTAGAATTCAAGATGTGATGTTCTCGAGCCCTGAAAATTAAAGGGACCTTTTTTTTTGGCGCAGATTTACTTTTTGAAACAGGAAGAGACCGCCCAGAGCTGCGTTCGTGCTTGTGCGGGTGTTCCCTTGACAACTCGGACAACGCCGCCCTGCAGCACTGGGCCCACTGTCCGGAACCTGAGAAACGCGCACGCGCGCGCGCGCGCGTGTGTGGGGGGCGCTTTTATGGCTTTATGGCCGTTTATGACGCCCTGTAAAGTCCGAGGAATGGCGACGAACTGAAAAGCAGCCCCGCAGCAAACAGAAGAAGAATGTTCTGTGGTCTGTGCTGCTGCGCTCATCCGCGGTTCACCCTGTCCCGCAGCCCGGCACCACGCACGGGCTGCGTGCATATCCCTCCGCGTTATTTACAAACGGCGCAATGATTCCTACATTCCTCTCATGCCGTTCTAATGCAGCCGCTTTCCACAAAACAGACAAGGAGTTTATAATATAATATAAAGCCAGAAGAGCATTACGCATTATTTACTTTTACATTTAAGGATGATTGCATGTTTAATTCTGACAAAGTTTTACAACGTTTTATTGTGCAGCTCCTGTTACCCCGTGTTACCCCGTGTTACCCCGTGTTACCCCGTGTTACCCTCTTACCCTGTTACCCATGAGGCTGCAAAAACACAACCATATTCCTGAATAGGCTAGCGCGTATATTACATAGTTTTATTTCATGATTTCAAATTGTAAAACAGGATCAACAGATGCGGTCTTAAATAAAATATCACTGCGAACTAAGAATAATGAGGCTATTGAAATGTAGTTAATGAATTGTCTTTATCTACTAATGACTGAGAAAGAATTAAGAATAAAAACTGGTGAATTCTTTAAATTCGTGAGAAGCTTGGTCGGTTCACGTTCGGTTAAAAAGTGAGATTCGACTGGAAACGATCCTTTGAGGTTTAAAACTCACACTCGATAATGTTCATGTTTGCAGGGAAGAATGAACACGCACACGCACACATGCACACACACACACGCACACACATACACGCACACACGCCGTGTAGTGCATTTTTTAAACGTTCTATTTGTTTCCAGGCCTTCACCGGCTCTGGGTCAGTTCACCCGACATTTTCCGGTGGGCGCGTGCGTCCGACCAAACGACTGCCCCGGGACGAGTTAACGATTAACGGGCAGATGAATGCAGCATCACGGGTGTTTCCCCCACGGCAGTTCTTATCACGAAGAATTGAATTTACTGCTCGGCCAAAATATACAATACCTGAATACCGGAGTGATGTTCAAAGACATTAAATAAAAAGTTATAGAACAACATTACTACTGCTGCTACTACTACTACTGCTGCTACTACTACTACTACTGCTGCTACTACTGCTACTACTACTGCTACTACTACTACTACTGCTACTACTACTACTACTACTGCTACTACTACTGCTGCTACTACTACTACTGCTGCTACTACTACTACTACTGCTGCTACTACTGCTACTACTACTGCTACTACTACTACTACTGCTACTACTACTACTACTACTGCTACTACTACTGCTACTACTACTACTACTACTGCTACTACTGCTGCTACTGCTACTACTACTACTACTACTGCTACCTACTACTACTAATAATAAGACATTTTATTTAAAGGCGCCTTTCTCTGCATTCAAGGATATATTCAAGGATATATATATCCTTGAATATATCCTTGAATGTATTATTATATATATATATATATATATATATATATATATATATGCACACACTACACACACTACACTACACACGCCGTGTAGTGTATATATATATATATACACTACACGGCGTGTGTGTGTGTGCGTGTTCATATATATATATATATACAGATTACATATAAAGATAATTAATAAATAAATAATAATAATAATAATAATAGTGACATTCTTAAATAGCAATATTAATCTAATAAAGTGTGATTTCTGCTGTTATATTACATGAACTGTAATAACATTGTAATAAACAGCCTATTGTTTCTGAGCTTCGGTTTTAGAACCGTCGTTATAAACCTCGACTTCAACGCTAAACGTGCTTTTATATTACCTCACATGTAGTCGCGGTTCCAAACGATCAATGGAGAAACCCGTTAGTTCGTGTAGACGGTAACACGGCTCGGTAATACTCCCGGTCTGACCGAGCAGCCAATCCGAGTGGCTGCATGTCAACGAGAAGAGAAATAAATAAAATGGAGCAAAAATAATGCGTTTCCATTTGCTGCTAACGCGCTGGAGCTGATTTGGAATGTCGGATTAAAGTCAAATGTTCCATGATGCTGGAGTCATAAATTAAACGCCGTGGTTCACTGCTTCTCCTGCATGCACGGGGCCTGCACACACACACACACCTGGATGCATATATTTGGGATTTTGCGCGTGAATGTGGATGAGGATGAGATCACAGAGTAAAGACCTAACATTCAGCTCATAAAGGAGACGCGCGCGCACAACAGAGCCGGATGTGGAAAGCAACGACCGCGACCATTCAACACATTTACGTCATGAACCATTTCAGCACGTCAGTGATTCGTGCACACAGTCCGTGCGTGTGTTTGGTGAAGACCTGCACGGCTCCGCCCTGCGCCTCTTCAGTGAACAACAATCTGACTTTCTGTCTGCGTTGAAACATCAAAGACACGAAAGCATGAAAGACAGATCAGACACTCAACACAAGCCCACGTGCACGTGCGTCCGTGTCTCCTGCCAGGACTGCTCTGGTTTCTGTCCAACAACCACGCAAATGTGGCGCGCGCGTCATCAGATCGTCAACAGCTGATAAAGTAACAGGCCGCACACACAGCCTGGAAGGCGACGCGCGCTGTGAGGACGTTTGGTACCGTCCCGATTCCAACGCTAGATGGCACCAGAGAGTTTTAGGACCGCGCTGGGACTGAACTGCAGCGCAGGTCCTTGGGTCCGAGCCCATGTCTTCTGAGCCCAGCCTTCAAACACAAACCAAAAACCAATCTGTCAGTTTGTTTAATCTATAAATTATATACAATTTAAATTTTAAAATGTTATTGTCAAAAAAGTTGTACTTTGTAAAATGCGTTAACTACACGTGATCTGTACTAAAATATTTTAATGTTACACGTAAGTATTTGAATTTTATGAAGTTTATTTAATTATACTTGCTTACTTTAATTGTACTTATACCTTTACTAAAAATGTTAATTTACACCTGATCCGGTGTAAAGTTATATTTTCTGCTAAAATGCTCCACAGTTACAAAAAAACTATATTAAATCCGTTACATCGCAGTTCAAATTATTTCATTAACCAAAGATAGAAGAAATTTAAATGTAATTGTACAAAAAATACAATAGATAACAATGAGGAAAAATACGCAAAATACGCACAAAGAAAGAGAGAGAGAGAGAGAGACCCTAATAGCTTGAACTATATATATATATATATATATATATATATATATATATATATTCTATATCCTATAATAATATTCTATATATAAGTATTTATTGTTCTTATTATTATTTATTGGAGACATCGTTCGTTCTAAACAGCCTACCCGTGCTCGTGTGAGAGACGCAGAGTGTTTCCTGTGTTGGAACTGTTTGATATTTGAGACAGCAACAAATTGGAGGCTGACCTGCACATGTGTGTGTGTGTGCGTGTGCGTGTGTGCGTGTGGGTGTAGCTGCAGAAACAACACAGCCCGTCTGTGGCAGGGAGGAAATTAGACGGGAAACAGAGTCATAAAATAGGCTGGATGGAAAAACATTCCTGTGTCCGCCTGCAGACTCTCAGACACACACGCGCGCACACCTACACTCACTCTCACTCACACACACACACACACACCTACACACACACCGCCTGTCAGTCAGCTGAGCCAACCTGGAAGCTCTTCCATGGAGATCTGGAAGTGAAACTGTTGAAGAACACACCGCCGCTATGGATGATTCACCTGCTCTCACGTCGAAGCCGACCGTGAACGCGTCTCAGAGCTCCCAGCGATAATCCCACCGTCCAGAGATTATTCATCCCGCAGTCTAATCCAGCAAGGGAATGTGTTTATAACACTAATGCATCAACCAGAAGCTGCAGAATCACGCACGAATCGTGCCCGCCTTTTAACAATGCGCGTGCATGTACTGCAGCGGGCGCCGGAGGAGGAAGAGCGTGAATGGGTCTTACCGGTTGTTGATAATCCGTCAGGAAGCGCACACCTGCAGCTCGCTTCGCCGTCCCGCGCGCGGCCAGCCGTTTACACCGGAGTGGCACGAGCAAGCCTGATTGTGCGCGCAGGCCTGCGTGGATCACTGCGTGGATCACTGCGTGGAGGGGAGGCAACACGAGGAGGAGGAGGAGGAGGAGCAGGAGGAAGCGTTTTAGGCTCTCCGTTGTGACCCAGTCATTAAAACACCAGCGCCATCTTCATCACCATCATCATCATCACTCTCATCATCATCATCATCATCATCATCCTTGCGATGACGATGATGAATAAAATGTAGAATTCTACGTGAAAATAAAAGCGGCGCCTTAATATCCGGGGTGGTTTTGCGGTTTCGTCCCATCGTCGCTTCATCCCTGTCCCCATCTCGGTCCGCCGATTTACCGGAGACAGCGGCACGAGCCCAGACGGAGCGCGGAGCCATGTCGGTGCACGGAGGAAGAGCAGGAGGAGGAGGAGGAGGAGGAGGAGGAGGGAGGGGGCGGGTTACCGACGTCTCCTCGTGCTGGTTTCCACAATCTCAACCTCCCTAATATTCTCATTACCGAGTCCCTATAATTAGCGCCGCGCGTTAATTTGCTCGCGGTCGTCTGGCTGCTCGCGAGCCCCGGGCAGCGCGCGGGAGCAGCGGCGGCTGGTCGGCGCGGAGCGGAGTGCAGCAGCAATATAGCCACTTGGGAAATCATAAAAAGTTCATGTTCGCGTTAAGCGCGTCCACATGACCAGCGCGTCGGCCAATCCCCGCGCGCGGCCGCTCATAAACTTGTATCACAAAGTTGTAAATTTTCATAAAACAACAAGGCATTTATTGCATTTCTTCACGGAGTGCCGTGAGAGGGGAGCTGCTCCTTCTCTCTCTCTCTCTCTCTCTCTCTCCTTGCGCCGCCATTTTCTCCTTCTGCTCCTCTTAAAAACAGGCTGACAAAAGAAAGGGAGACGCTGCGCCTCTGCTCTGCGTCTTAAAGGTTCGCGTCCTGCTCCAGATGTTAGGAACAGCAGCCCCTCAGACCCGATCATTCAATAGTTTGTAGCGAACATGACTTTTTACATTTAATACGTAACAAGGTGTTCATTCTATTTGTGTTTTGCATTGTTTCAACATTTGCTGCAGCTTTAATGACACAAACGGCTTTTGTCTTTCAGTGTTTATAACATACTGAATGTTTTATTTTAGAGTCGTTTCTTTCCTCTGCGTCCCAACATGGCCACGACGATAGACCCCCCCCCCCCCACGGACGCACATGCCTCGAGCATGTTCTTGGGTGGGAAATGTTCCGCACTATCTTAAATGAACTATACGTAAAATCTGTGGCGACGCTTTTTTTTTTGCAGCACCTGAGCCGCACGGAAAGGCGTGCGTAAAGGAGGTTGCGCAATGCGGCATCACGTCACTCTTTGGCTGCCCGGAGGCCCGGAGCCACAGGACGCAGCAAAGACGCCGCAGTGGTTCAATGATTCTATTGAAAGCAGAACTTTCACATTTACGCAGTCATTTTTCTGTCCTCCTTCTCATGCGCTCTCATCCAAATGCTTCCTCTAACACGCCAAGGTTATTATTTCAGCATTAGATTATGTCAACAGTAAACTGTCCGAGGTTATAAACGGTAGAAACTAAAACGACATGAAATACAGGACAACATTTGACCGACCGAGATGGCCTCACCGTGGAGGACAAATCAACTGGAGCTGAATGTCCCCGACGCGCAACGCAGATTCTGATCACATCCATCGACAGACCGAACTGTAAAGCTGGCAGTGGGTTCAGGACATTCCTTAAATCGTAATAAATGTAACTTCAAACACCTTTCATCGAGCTTCACGCTCAGGGCAATAATAAAACGCGTCCGTGTTTCTGCACAACGGGAAACGAAGCCGCGCGTCTAGCGGCACGTGGATGAGAATAACAGCAGCGTGGATTCCATGCGTATATAGTTTATACCTGGCGTGTTTTCAGCCTCCTGCAACTATCATTATTATAATGGGTGCGACTCGCAGCTCCGAAATTACGTTTTAGCGTAAAATGTAAAGCAGAACTGCGCAGACAATAAAGAAGATCTAATTGTCTGGCGTCTGGATGCTTCAAAGAAATCGATTTCCTGGAATGTCCAACGCGTAACACCGGATTTGGGAGCCAACGTGGACTCTAGCCGACCTTTGGTGGTGTCTGGAGCAGGAGATCCGCAGGATCCGCCGCTTCCTCTGTGTCAATGTGGCGAGTTAAAATGTAACAGAACGTACCGCGGCGCAGGAGGCCCGGACTGTCCGCTCAATGGCCTCTGTGATGTCTTTGTGTTTGTCCTTTCTAACGGGCCTTCCGGATATTAGGGCCTGCTTCAACACCCCCGCCACGCCACGCCACCCCCCCCCCCCCCCCCTCCGCTGCGTCCCTGCAGAACGCGCAGTGGACTCCGTCTCCAGGAATATTCGTTTGGATGTGGTGGAACTTTGAGTTTCCCTGGAGAACAAGTGATTCTGGAACTCAAACTCAGGTGAACTGCAGGTGAAGGGGCGGGACCCACAATGGCTGGAATGCAGTTTGAAAGTCAGCCAAAGCATAACAGTATTCTGTAAAAAAGAGACTTTACTGGATCAAGGTGTTCCGGAAGTGAACGACTTCTTCATCTGGTCTGTCAGCAGCGTGGAGGACCTGGACCCAGCATAAAGAACACATTCCAGTAAAGACAACTTCATCTTCCTCTGTTCCATGAACGGAGGCTGCACTTCTTCTTCTTCAGGTTGAATCGCCTTCCCTGGTCTTCATCACCTGACTTCGTGTTTTCAGCAGGAGGTTATAGTTAAACTGCGGGAGCTCCAGTTCGGAGGAGAAACGCGGACCTCTGAAGGAAGCAAACAGGGAAGCGCGTCTTTACTTTAACCCTTTGAACAAGGTGAGGACATTTCAAGTGTTGACATCATTACTGGAGAAACGCGTAGCGCGTAGTCTGAAGGGTTGTGTGTGTGTGGGGGGGGGGGGGGGGGGGGGGTAAAATGTGCTTTCCTGAGAACTTTCATCGTGGGAGAGAATACTTCAACACGCCAACGTCAGGTGTTCCTGATTTGTAAAGATTTGTTAAAGCAACGTGACAAACGTCTGGAAAAACCTAATCCTTATACCTCCTTTCTAAAATTACTACTACTACTACTACTACTACTTGTTTCTTTCACGTCACGAGGCTAGCCAGTGATGTGTGTTTGTTCGTTTACTTTTATTGATTAGGATTTTTACACAAACTGGACTGTCTTTTCTTTTCATCATTCATGAAACAAAGGAATGGCATTTTGGGAATTTTCTTTCCCCTTTCCTTAACCAAAAAAAACCTATTATTTTTTCATATATATATATAACTTGTTCATTATTCATTATTCGTTACAATGTCTCCAGTCACATAACAAGAAGTTTTACCTGACTGTCTGTCAATTTTCTTTTTTTGTTGTAGCAATTTTAGTTTTTGTTCTTGATTTTTATATATAAATAAAATCTTACATGCAAAGAACTACATTTTTGTCTGAACACACAAAACATTGAATATACATAATGCTACATTATGAAATTATTGTTACATTTAAACCTTTATTTAATAGAGCATGTTGCATATTACTGCATCATCAAATATCATTTGGATATTATTGGAGTATTTTCTGCAGTTTGTAGATTACAGGATCAAAAACAGGATAAAAGTTATATTCTTTGATCAAATGAAAGCGCAGACTGGTCACAGTGGGGGGCACATAGCTAGCAGCAAAGCCAGTAAACAGACTGGATGCTTATAGTTAGAATTTTAACAGTGAAATAATAATAACGTGCTGTAGAAACAGCAGATGAAAGACAAATACGTTATATTTATCTGACGGAGATCTGCGCGCATCAACATTGTCTCTTTATGTTGTTAAACATATGAATAAACTTCCATCCAACAGACTTAAGCTTTTCCTGTGGTGAATAATATAATATAATATAATATAATATAATATGATATGATATGATATGATATGATATGATATGATATAATATAATATAATATAATATATGATATGATATGATATGATATGATATGATATGATATGATATGATATGATATGATATGATATCATCCTCCGGTTCTGGAACCAGATCTTGATTTGCCGTTCCGTGATCCACAGCGTGTGCGCGTTCTCGTGAGGTACAGAAAAATACAGAAAAAACTAATCGATGAAAGGAACTAAATTAAAAACAGAAAATACAGATGACGAATAAATTATATATTTGTTTTACTGCAAGTTTATTTTTCTGTTAATTAAAAACAAACAAAATAAAAAATGGCAAAAGTGAATTTTCAGATACAATGAGATGCAGCTGATTCACCATCAAAGAGTAAAACCGCAACTATATAATAATAATAATAATAATAATAATAATAATAATAATAATAATAATAATAATAATAATAATAATAATAATAATAATATATAAATAATATATAAATATAATAATAATAATAATAATAAAGGAGTGCACATTTAAACTAAAGGCCAAGAAGGACGATGTGTTGGTTCTGTTGGTTTTTGATGTGGTTCCACCGTGTCTGGGCCGCGGTTCGACTGTGTATCTAGGCCTCGGTTCCGTGGTTCGACTGTGGGTCTGGGCCGCGGTTCCGTGTTTGCCTCACGCACACGAGCTCAGCGGCCGCGTCATGAACAAACGAAGCCAGGAGAAAACGAGGGAACGCGCTGCGACTCATGTTGGACCATTACTCATTTGATTTGTAGAAAAGGAAAGTGAAACGCGCACTAGTGCGCGCGGAGTGAAGCGTGCACAGAGTCCAAGCTGACCTTCTCTTCATGAGGTCGCTCAGCGCCTGAAGGTGAAAATAAAGAACTGGGTCACATGTTTGCGTCACGGAGGTTGTCTGCAGGCCACGCAGACACACAGTCCTTCACTTGGCTGATCCTGATCCTGATCCTGATCCTCATCCTGATCCTGATCCTGATCCTGATCCTGACGTGGGAAGACACCGTGGTTCATGACGCTGGGCTAAAACTGCTGCGCTCAGCATTTTTCTGATCAGAAAATCACGTTTTCAGCAAAATAGATCAAATAAAACTTGGAGGTGCTTGAGCTGCCTTTCTGCAGCTCTGCTATGGTAACCCTGGACTGCAGGAAAGCAGCAATAAAATGTCGTAAAGCATCAGCCGGCTCTTTGTGGCTGCTGTTACTGAAGGATCATAGACGTGTGAGGGAAGCTTTGCTGTGATTCTTCTGGAATCCCAGGAGCAGATCTCACACGCGCACGCACACGCACACAACAGCATGACCTCTGGCTGGGAGATTAAAAAAAAAAACTTCTGTCTACATGCTAATCAACAGCACAGCCGACCACGTCGCTGCGTCACAGACACCTGACGTAAATCCTCCGGACATGAATGTTCTGTTCGTCGGTTCCGTGACTCCAACCGAGCTAAAGAAACAAAATGGGCCTTACTTTGAGTCGATATTGATTTGCAGGCAAACAGAACTGGGAACGGGACAAAGCCGGTCCACCGATGGCGAAACGGGACAATTACATTGTGCAGCTTAAATCTTTACATGACATTAATTCTCTATTTTGCTGAATTTTAATTTGTGTCGAGCGGCTTTAAAGATGCATGTTGCCATGTTGAATTTAGAAAACACATATTTGAGGCCAAACGCTCGTTTCTCTTTTGTGTGTCTGTGTTTTTAATAAAGGCTGATGGAGCATTCCATTGATAATTTAATGACTTTGATTTGTTTTACAGTTGAAGAGTGTGTGTGTGTGTGTGTGTGTGTGCGTGTGTGTGCGTGTGTGTGCGTGTGTGTGAGAGAGAGAATTCATCTCCACTCGTACTATTTCTTCTCTGCTATCACGCCGTCGGCGGTGATTTATTTGCGTTGGAGCTGGAGCTGGAATTCTCGGGTAATCAACAACAAGAAGGGACGCCATTGTGCTCTCTTTCTCTCTCTCTCTCTCTCTCTCTCTCCCTCTCTCTCTCAGGAGCTTGAGTGCCTCCGATAAGCGCTCGTGGGTTTCGCTGCTTTAAAGGGGGAACATCCGGGACTTCTCCTTCAAATCATCTCCAGAGCCTTGGACTGGAAACCGATCTAAATTAAAATCTATAAATTCATTATACAGGCTGTCTTCTAGACCCGCCATTACCCCTCCCCCCAGACGAACACGCACGCACAGCAACACACGAGATAAAGCTTTTCTATTTCAGTTTCAAGCGAATCACTTCCCCTCCAAAAACAATCATTCCCCTCCTTCTGCTTATGTGGCACATAAACTTTCTTTTCACTAATTTCACTATTTTTCTGCGCTATAACGCACAGACACTTAAAAACTGAGTTGCTTGATGGATTAAAAATAAAAGATGCAGACATGTAGAGCCTAAATACACGCGCATGTCCTCTGATTTAACTTGCACCGACATATCCTTGAACGCCTTCCATTCTACGCGCGATTTACGCACAGATTCCCATCTTTACGCGCTACTATTGTCTATTGTAATACAAACAGAAAACTGCTTTTTTGCGGTCTGTGTTTGTTGCTGCCGGGCTCCTGCCCCCCCCCCCCCCCCATCCATTCAGCATCCATCGAGGTAAAGGGCATTCAGAGATCAAGCTCATCGGCTAATTTATAGGGTTTAGTATTAGCGGTTAGCACAATGGGCTTTCAGTGAGCCCGCTACTACCGAGAGAGAAACGCAAATCTGAATATGAACGAAAGGAAGATGACAGTTTCTTTGCGTTCTCTCCTCTTCCTCGCTGCTTGGGATAGAACTCCAGCCACTCCTGCGCTCTTGTGTCCAGTTCTTAAACACTAGAACACCTCATGAATATTCACCAAGTCTTAAATCATGGTTTTATGGAGGTCGCAGAGCCATAAAAGATCTGCAAAGAGAGAGAGAGGCTGTAAAAAGTGACAGCAGGGAAAAGGCATGCAGGCAGGCATGGTTCAGGTACCGACAGTGGCCGCTGCGCAACCAGGCCGGCAGGAAGGAGCGTTTGAGGAAGGGGCGCTTGGATCTGCTGCTTGGATCTGCTGCTTGGATCTGCTGCTTGGATCTGCTTGTATGTTCCAGCTCGTTATGAACATGTTAACCATATTTGATCAACACCGGCACCAGATCAAACCACAGTCAGAATAAAGCATGGAGGTCCTTTGTTAAAATCTACCCCCCTACAAAGGTAGTGTGTGTCTGTGTGTGTGTGTGTGTGTGTGTGTGTGTGTGTGTGTGTGTGTGTGTGTGTGTGTGTGTGTGATCCTGAGGTTGTATGCTTTTTAAATCAAAGATGGCAATCATCAAGCATCCCACTTTGTAAATCGGAGTTGGGAGGCCTGGTTGCTGAATCCACTCTTTCTCCACCTGTTTCTGATCCAGGGGTAGATTCGTAGTCCTTCTCCTTTTAACTGTGGCTGTTTTGCGTTTCCACGTGCCTTGCAGGGCGTCTCGCTGAGCCTGGAAGTCGCTGAGCCCAGTTGAGACCGACAGTGGTGCCGCTCCGCTGCGGCTATATACGTCTCCTCCGTGGACGTTTCAGCTGGTCCAGGCCGAATACTGCCGAGCTGGGTCCGCCTCACGAGAGATGTCGAAGGGATCAGCGAAAGAGCCCCCCCCCGATTCGCTGTCCCACTGGGCGGGGGGACGACGACACACACACACACACCCGCTGAGGGCGCACGACGAAGACGCAGGAGCAAAGCTTGTGATCCAGTCTGTGAAAAGCAGCGCGGGGCCGTCGCTGGATTGTATTTGGAAAGCGGCTCGTTGGCGACGTCATAATTTGGCGCCAGTGATTTGTAGACCAGGGCGCTTTGATGTCGACTTTTTACGGTGCGCCGTGAATTACTGGCGCAGTATAAGTGTCTAGATTTACACCAAACTCACCCCCCCCCCCCCCCCCTCCTCTTCCTCCTACCCTCACGGACCACGTGACTTTCAAATGTCCAATGGTTGTACCGGGGTTTCCCACCGGATGCAAATGATAGACGTTCCCTGAAACATGTTGTGGGGTGTGTGTGTGTGTGTGGAGGGGGGGGGGGGGGGGGGCTTCAACGCACTCACTGCGTTCAATAGAATGTAAATCTATAAAGTAATCGGTTCACGGAGACTCGTGAGGAATCGAGTTTGAGGCCGCTGGGATGGATCATTGGATGTTTGGTTGGCTGGACGTGCGCGAGGTGACGAACACAGAAGAATGCTTTCATCTCTTTCACGATCGCCCACGCGCTTTCTGTCGCGCGCACTACAAGCTTCCACCTCGAGTAATAATCAAAAGATGAAGATTTACAGGTTAGCGTTTCTCATTAGTGCGTGATCTTCCTTAATGAGGGCAGCGGAATCTCTGCAGACTGGCGTGACCTCTCTGTCCGCAGACCGGGCGTGGGTCCTCCACGCACTGTAAATCCACACTGATAAGAGAAACACGTTTGATCCTGAGTGGTGGTTCGAGTGTCGCCGCTCTCTGCAGGCCTTTCCAGATAAATCACCTCCACGGGAGAGAGAGAGAGAGGAGTTCCGGCGTCGCTCCACCTTCGGGTTCGGGTCCAACAGGACGTCAGCGCGGCGCTTCATCCACACACCTGAACAAAGATGACGTCATTCCTTCCTGTGGATGCTGCGAGCAGCGCTCCGCGTGTTCGTCGCCTCCCTTCTCCGCAGGGATGGATTTTTAGCGAGACAGGCTGCATTTTATTTTATTTTATTTTTTTACATGCACCGTATTTAACTACAGTATATATAAATAAAATGATCAACTGCGTCTTGGACTCAAAAGACGTTGGCAAAAAACAATTCAAGCACTGAAACAATGAATCCACATCCGTTTAAACAACAAACAAACAAAACAATAATAACAACAAAGGAATTCTTGCGCGACATTGTCTGGTCACATGCACGTTTCTCCAGGTGCACAGTGGATCCCCGCCGCGCAGTGATCTGAGGCTGGAGGTAAATGTCTAAAGGCCTGACTCAGTTCTGGAGACACGTCGCGCAGATGTCGGACAGATGTTGATGGAATGTTCAGGAAGCAGCAAAGAGCAACGGAGCCGGTGGACACGAAGCAACACTCAGAACGTTCATTTCAAAATATGAATTATGTCATCCTGAGATGTTTGTATATAAAATGTCTCACATAAATAAAGTTGTCCTCCCCCCGCCCCCCTGCTGTGTTTCACCTCCTGTTCCACAAATTAAACGCACTTGTAAATATTCGATATATCCCTGCACAGTCCCCACAAAGTCTGTCTTTCCACTGTGTGCTGCTTAAATATTGATGCTGGAAGTATTTGATATTCCCATATGGAAACACTTTGTCCTCGTGGTGGTGATGATGATGATGGAGGACAGTGGAGTGGTGAAAGTATAAGCCTGCAATAACGTAAGTGGGAGATGAGGAGCAGACCATAAATACGGCGCGCTGGATGTGGATGTGCGTTGTTGGTGGTTGAGGGTGGTGGTGGTGGTGGTGGGGGGGGGGGTCGGCTGTTTTAAGTGGACATTTCCGAGTCGAGGTTTGAATGTTTGGCCTCCTGAACTGAACGGGTTTATCAGTCTGGTGTGACAGAGGAGAGGAGAGGAGAGGAGAGGAGAGGAGAGGAGAGGAGAGGAGAGGAGAGGAGAGGAGAGGAGAGGAGAGGAGAGGAGAGGAGAGGAGAAGGAAAAGGAAAAGGAAAAGGAAAAGGAGAAGGAAAAGGAAAAGGAGAAGGAGAAGGAGAAGGAGACGGAGAAGGAAAGGGAAAAGGAGAAGGAGAAGGAGACGGAGAAGGAAAGGGAAAAGGAGAAGGAGAAGGAGAAGGAGAAGGAGGAGGACCTACTCTCTCATTTCATTTATTCATTATCAAGCGACGGCGGATTATTCCTCTGATTCCGGATTACGCGTCTCCTCTAGATTCACATTAAACGCAGAAGCCCACATTGTATTCCTTTTTTCTCCTTTTTATTCCTCATGAATGTTCTCTTTATTCATCTGCACTGTGCGCATGCTTTTTACCCCCCAAAAGAGAAAAGAAGACAACAGAAAACAAACACCATCAATCAAAAACGAACTAAAACGACAATTAAAAGTGTGTAAAAAAGAGACCCGACCTACTAAACCGGCATAAATAGGCAGTTTCATGTTGTTGGAAATGTCATTAAATCTACGTCATCGTCAATCATCGCCAGAACAACAACCACAACAACAGAAGTGAGAAGTACAGTAAAAAGTGCACCGTCATCATTTTAACTTAAATCTATACAGCTGCCGAAGATAAAACGGTTAAAGATAAACTTCTACCAATAGAAATGTTTCCACAGGGAATCGCCTTCCCTTCTTTTAAACACTATAGATTAGACTATGCTGCTCTGATCGATCCTTCTGTTCGTCCCGCGGTTTGTGCGTCAGCAGAGTCCGTCCAGAGAATCCCATCCATCGATTCAATCGTGAAGAAAGTCGGGCAGTCCTGCATGAAGACAGCCCCCCCCACCCCCTCCCCCACCCGCCCCCATCCTGTCCAACATTTGTACATGAGTCCCCGGCTCGCATCCCCTCTTCCTCTCCCTCTTCCTCGCCTACATTTGCTTGTGTGTTTTCTCGCAGCAATCCCCAATGACCGGGGGCTGTGACCCCGCCGTGGCCGCCACGGAGCTTCCTCCTCCTCCTCCTCCTCCTCCTCCTCCACCTCCTCCTCCTCCTCCATTCTCACTGGTATCCCGCAGCTCCTTCTCCCTCCTCTCCCTCTCCACCGCTTCCTGCTCGCTCTTGCTGCTGGGGAACTTGTCCTTGTTGTTCTCCTTCTTCCACTTCATCCTCCGGTTCTGGAACCAAATCTTCACCTGCCGCTCCGTGAGCGCGAGCGCGTGCGACACCTCGATGCGGCGTTTGCGGGTCAGATACGGGTTGAAGAGGAACTCCTTCTCCAGCTCCAGGGTCTGGTAGCGGCTGTAGGTCTGCCGACCCCTCCTCCTGCCGGCAGCTACTGGGTGGGAAGACACGGGCGGGACGTTACCAGAATAATAATAATAATAATAACAGAACATTTTATAGAGTGTGTGTGTGTCTCAAATCTGTCAAATCTGTCATCGATGCTGATTTGTGCTTTTCTACATCTTGGTTGATTCATTTTTAGACAAATCCGGATCAAGAAGTCGATTTGGGATCAGACAACTCACAATCTAGGGGGGGGTCTGATGGGGGGGGGGGGGGGTACTCATTATGATGACAGAAATACCTCTGATAGGGTTTTAAACGTGTACAACTGTTTTACAGTATTCATCACTGCGCGCGCGCACACACGCACACGCACACGCACACGCACACTAGAACCCAGACCAGCATTAGCGCACATTAATATTTGATACTATATAATGCATCGTAAACACTTTCTAAAGGAAGCAGCATCCCGCACAGCAAAGATGAGGACAGAGATTAAAGAGTTAGTGACGAACAAAGACATTTCATAATAAAAGAACAAAATGTGTCAACGATGACGAGGGACGATAAAGATGTTTTATTTCTCAACCAGCCAATCACTGACTCCCATCTCTCCTTGTTTCTGCGAGGAAGCGCATAGGAGGATTACAGACGCATTATAACATTCATAAATAGTTAATTAAGGCCAGATATTTCCGTACACACTGAAAGAGACTCCTCCAATTAATATATAACCTCCGGGCTAGTCCACCTTAAACGTCTTATTCCTATAACGGAACGCCTTTTCTCTCAAACCCCGATGCCGGATTCATGCAGGCTTCGTCCCCCCCACCTGGGTGTCCGCTGAATAATATCATTTATAAAGATTGATGCTCGACGTCCTTCCCACTCCTAATAGACTAGTTCAGTGTGAAGAGGACGAATAAAACCGACATTTAACCGTAAAGGCCTGCCAGCCAGCTCCCGACACTTTATACACACAAGACGTTTGTGTAAGTGATTATATTTCCATTAAACTGTTTGTCTTCCTCTTTGATTATTGGACCATAAAAAAAAGGAGCTCTGCGCGACGGACGTGCGCGCGCGATCATAAAGCTTTGAAGGGAAACTGCTGCTTCTAAATGGCTGATCTGAAGGGAAATAAGATTTCACATGATTGGAGAGTTCAGTGTTCACAGTCCCAAAAAGAGGAAGAACAATCTTATTTCATTCTCTAATGTCATTTAAGATGCATCGCTACGCTTTAGACTGTAGCCTTCACGCACGCACGCACGCACACACACACACACACACACACTGATAATATCTTTAAACAGAAGCCACAAACTCGCGTTTCTTTCTGCGACTATCACGATCCCCGTTTCCGCGCACAGAGCGTCTTTATGCGGGCACAAGAAGACAAGGGCGTCTTTATGGACGCGCATGAACGTCTTTATGGAAGCGCGTGAACATGTCGACACTCTAAATGTCGTCTGTCTGTTTGCCTACAACTGCCACGGGCGTGCGTTGTGATTTCGCGCTGCTGGATATTAGGGAAAGTCGGCGAGTATTCAATGCTGAGAAAATTATAAAGGAAAAAAATAAAGGAAATGAGAAACATAAACAAAACAAAAAACCGACGACACGCGCGTTTTGATCAGAAGGAGCAACGTGCACGGGGAATGTAACCCCGACCCACGCTGTGCCAGTCCACGGCACCCAGCGGCACCAAACCTTTCACACGCAGTGGAGGGTTTTCCACGCGGAACAATGCATCCTAAAATCTCAGTTTTGATTTGGCACCTTGGCGTCAGCGGAGGAACGGCCTGCTCTTTAACGGTCACGGAAAACGCTCCGGCCCTCAGGATGGGGGGGGGGGGGGGGGCGTTCTGAAACCGAACAAAGCCAATTAAATTAAACCGACGCAAATTCGTGCCAGTTGACATTTTGCAGACGAGCACGCGAGAGGTTCGCCCTCGACGCCAGAAGAGGGCCGAGGCTCAAATATTCTGAACCGATTTTATTGTTGTCTTCGTTCGGAACGCGCCGCAGCAAAGGCTGATATTTATGCGTTTAGACTCAGACTCGGATGTTAGCGGGCATCGAGCTCATTCTATCCTGGGAAGGGTCGGAGTGGGCGTTCTAACATTAATGTCGGCGGTATGGAGGAGGCGCGTTCCCTCTTTATAAGACAAACTGTGAACCACGAGCCACTTAAAGGGGATGTCCAACGTAAAGGAGGAGGGGGGGGGGGGCAGCCAACGCGCTCATCATCGCAAAGCAAACTGCTGTGTGCGCGCAGAAAAGCTCCATTAAACGTCTTGACAGCCACGTTGGCGTCCTGATGCTTCCCTTTACGCGCGGGCCGGATTGCACGTTCCAAGCGTAATGTTCGGTTCGTCACTGCCGGGGAGGAGAAGAACCCCCGAAGACGTGATTTTTTTTTTTTAGCGGCGCGTCTCGCGTGTTGCCTCTGGAAGTGCCGCATGTCGGCATTGACTTGAGCATTTACGCACGAGGGAGAAATAAAATATAGCAGAAGCATTAAAGTTAAAAAATATTTAAGGCCACACAAGCAGTAAAGCTTCAGTGCAGGGAGGAACACACTGAGTCGGTGTTTATTCATTTTCTGTTTTACGCGTGGACAGAATATCAGAGGAATCTGAGTCGGTGTTTATTCATTTTCTGTTTTACGCGTGGACAGAATATCAGAGGAACCTGAGTCGGTGTTTATTCATTTTCTGTTTTACGCGTGGACAGACTATCAGAGGAACACACTGAGTCGGTGTTTATTCATTTTCTGTTTTACGCGTGGACAGAATATCAGAGGAACCTGAGTCGGTGTTTATTCATTTTCTGTTTTACGCGTGGACAGACTATCAGAGGAACACACTGAGTCGGTGTTTATTCATTTTCTGTTTTACGCGTGGACAGAATATCAGAGGAACCTGAGTCGGTGTTTATTCATTTTCTGTTTTACGCGTGGACAGAATATCAGAGGAACCTGAGTCGGTGTTTATTCATTTTCTGTTTTACGCGTGGACAGACTATCAGAGGAACACACTGAGTCGGTGTTTATTCATTTTCTGTTTTACGCGTGGACAGAATATCAGAGGAACCTGAGTCGGTGTTTATTCATTTTCTGTTTTACGCGTGGACAGAATATCAGAGGAACCTGAGTCGGTGTTTATTCATTTTCTGTTTTACGCGTGGACAGACTATCAGAGGAACCTGAGTCGGTGTTTATTCATTTTCTGTTTTACGGCCATAATCATGAAGCCACAAAAGTCCTGTCGAGGCGGTAACCTGTCTGCAGTCCCACGTAAAAAAATACAACCGAGAACATTAGCAATAAACACGCACGCACACACACACACACGCACACACACTAAAGAAATATGGGCTCCAACCCAACACGTCAGTCCCATCACGCCTAATCAGTCTTGTGGTTTCAGCTTGATTCAGTGCTTTAAGCTCAGTTTACACTTAATGCAAATAATAATAATAAATAAAATTAGTTTAACTATTTACTATTTATAATCTAATCTAATTGAGCCAATTGGGTCAGATCCGCGCGCACATGAACAACGGGTTGCGCGCACATGCACAGAAGCCGTTTAAATGTGAGCCGGCATGATTTCGGTATTTGAGCCTCTGACTCAGACAGGCCTCAGAGTTAAGTGATCACGCACGCTGTGAAGGTGCTAAAAAATACTCCCTTGTGCCATTATCATCTCCACCCCCACGCACACACGCGCGCACACACACACATACACACTGCCCCTGCGTTAACTCTAAGGCCACCGAGGAGCCAGAGACTCTCACGCAGCGTGGAGGCAAAATACAAGGCAGGGTTTATGCCGGGGTAGCTGTGCGGCTGATAACTGCCCTAACCTCTAAACTGGGGTATCTCTGGGTGCTGACGGGGTAGCTGTGTGGCTGATAACTGCCCTAACCTCTAAACTGGGGTATCTCTGGGTGCTGACGGGGTAGCTGTGCGGCTGATAACTGCCCTAACCTCTAAACTGGGGTATCTCTGGGTGCTGACGGGGTAGCTGTGTGGCTGATAACTGCCCTAACCTCTAAACTGGGGTATCTCTGGGTGCTGACGGGGTAGCTGTGCGGCTGATAACTGCCCTAACCTCTAAACTGGGGTATCTCTGGGTGCTGACGGGGTAGCTGTGCGGCTGATAACTGCCCTAACCTCTAAACTGGGGTATCTCTGGGTGCTGACGGGGTAGCTGTGCGGCTGATAACTGCCCTAACCTCTAAACTGGGGTATCTCTGGTGCTGACGGGGTAGCTGTGTGGCTGATAACTGCCCTAACCTCTAAACTGGGGTATCTCTGGTGCTGACGGGGTAGCTGTGCGGCTGATAACTGCCCTAATCTCTAAACTGGGGTATCTCTGGGTGCTGACGGGGTAGCTGTGCGGCTGATAACTGCCCTAACCTTTAACTGGGGTATCTCTATATGTTCTATCTCGCAGGTTCGGTTCTGTCCTTCGCCACACCTCCACGCATTTCTGTCTCCGGGCTCGGTTCCGACTCTCGTAAATGGTGAGAAGCGGAACCTTAAAGTCAGTCCCGAGTTTTAGTGCAGCCAATAAAACCATAAACGCGCTCTTGTGTCACTCTCTGAACGCCGCCATGTATAAATTGCCACCACTTCAACTTTCCCTCCTACATTTGCTGCCCCGCACTCCTGGGGGCGCAGCGGCTCCGCTCCTGACACGATGGGTCCGGAACATTGTGCTCTAAACAAAGTGTCGTCGCTGCGCTCCTCACCTTGCGGCCGCATCCAGGGGAACAGCTGCGTCGGGGACGGGCTCTGCTCGGTGCCCTCCGCGTCCTCGCCGCTGAGCCCTTGCGCGCCTCCCAGTTTACAGTCGCTGTACTGGACCAGGTCCGCGTCCTGGGCCCCGAAAAGCGTCTGCCGCTGCAGGGCATCGTATCCGTAGAAGTTGCCCGGCTCGCCGTGGCACGTGACCGCGCAGGGGCTCTGCTGGTACGGGTTGCTGGGCAGCGTGGAGGCGCTGTGGTGGTAGAAGTCCTGGATCTGCGGCGCGTGCTGGAAGGTGGCGCCGGAGCCGGGGCCGTACACCACGGTGGGCCGGCTGCCCGCCAGGTCCTGCGCGAAGCCGCACTCGTAGTAGTTCGGACGCAACGAGTCCCCGCTTTTATATTTGGAGAAGAGCGAGTTGACGAAATACGAACTCATTTTGTGTTGTTATTTATTGATTGGGTTTGTGTTCGTCGTGGCGGCGGGATCACGGAATCAGCGGGACTTCAGGACGCGGCTTCCAGCTTCCCCTTTCTGCTTCTGTCGCGCGCCTGGAGACCGAGAAACACCGACGCGCGGAGCGAGGCGGAGGGGTGAGGGAGGGAGGGAGGGAGGGTGAGAGCGCGAGGCAAGGTCTGCCGCCGGTGTCGGTGACCGTCGTTGTGGCGTCTCCCCTCGCGGCCGCGGCAGACGCGCGGTTGGACAGACGTCAGCCAGCGAGCGCAGTAAAAGCCACAGCCGCCACAAGAAGCACGGCGATCACACCGATTCCATAAAGTCTCCGGCGAAGAAGAAGAAAAAGAAGATGATGAAGAAGGGGAAGAAGGAGAGGAAGAAGGGCTCGTGCGCATCACAATTCCGGTGTTAGCGCTGGAAGCGGGAGCCCTGTCGCGCGCTCAAACGGCTTTTCCGTGATTTACTCCTCTGCAAATGAGTTGTTTCATATTTTCTCCCTCCCCCCTCCGTCTCTCTCTCCCTCTCTCTCTCTCTCTCTCTCTCTCCCCTCATGCCCCCGGTGTGTGTGTGTGTGTGTGTGTGTGCGTGCTTCTTTTTCAGGGATAATTTGCATCTATTATCAGCTCTACATCCCATTGGCTTTTCCACGCTCATACACAGACGCGAGCGCGCCCACACACACACACACACACGTACGTACACAAATTACACTTGTGTTTCAACACGCACGCGCTTGCCAACCTTGATGATAGTGTTCTGGCTCCAGGAGCAATGCACGTCTGTGATCATACAAAGGGAGTGAGAGAATGATAAAGAAAAAAAAAGAGGAGAGGAACGAAAGGAGGGTGGAAGAGAATAGATGCAGCATGAAGCAGGAAATCGGGTGTAGGGGTAATGAGAATTCGGCTGCACGCACGCACACACACACACACGTATTTTTTAACTTCAGAGATGAGACCGAGGTTGGTGGTGATGGAGGTGGAGGTGCGTGCGTGTGTGTGCGTGTGTGTGTGTGTTGGTGTCTCTCTCTCATTAATGGCTCCCTCTTTAAAGGAGAGAGCGCGGCTGCGTGAGGCCGAACCTGCAGCCCGAGGAGGCCGCGCCTCCAAATTGCTATTTGTTGAAACAAGTCGGAGATTTTCCATGTAATTGTGCTTTTAAACATTTAAACAAGTTATCTGAGCTCCTCGTGGCTTCCGTTCCAGCTGCAGCGGGTCTGGAAGGCGCGGATCTCGGCCCTTGTGCTCTCTGATCACGGCGGAGGCGCCTACATTTAAAGATATGTCCTCCATAAACGCGTAAGGAGGAGTGGAGACACTAATAGACTCCGAGGAAGTGGCTGTAAACGCGTTAAAACGACCCAGCTCCATAAAGGGCAAGTGTTTCTTGTTTACCTCCTTAAAGACGGGGGCTGCGTGGCTGAGCGCGGGCGCACGACCACCGGAGTCCGTGAACGCCTCACGCGCTTATTTCATTGACAGTTTGGCCGTATTTGCGTCGAGTCCCTTTTCGGTGCATGTGTAACCGGATGCGCCACACATGCGGAGCGGAGGCAGCGCGTTCTTAACGTGCACCGAATCATCCAAAGGGCGAGTTGGCAAAACCGCGTCCAAATGTAGATGTTTATAAAAAGAACAGAATTACGTGCACGATTACGTTTAATTTCCGAGTCATCAGGTCAGTGCGCGTCACCGACGGACACGTTTGTGTTGGAACGATTGCCTTTTCTTCGATTTTGTGTTCAAATGTAATCAAAATAAACACGCCATTAATCAATATTTGAAATGATTTAGTTGATCAGGCGGCCGGGAAGCTGAATCCCTTTCATCTTTACAGAGAATATGTTCTCCTGCAGGGAATCATTTCCACGCGCGTGACGTGCGTGTGATGCTTAAAAAAAGAACTGGAGAATAAATACACCTGATCAATTCATGCGTTTCATCGAATATTAGAGGCCGCAAACAGCCGTGCGCGCGAGCATGAACATGGAATAAATGGATGACGTCACAGGATGGCAGCCGCTTGTGTTTATAGATATTATTCACATTTAATCAGAGGTGACTGTTCGGTAGACCCGACCGTGATAGAACACACACACACCTACACGCGCGCACACACACACACACACACACACACACACACACACACACACACACACACACACACACATAGATGTTTCCGACCAGATGTCATATTTTCCCAAGCCTAATTTCTTGAACTTCTTCCTCCGCTAAAAGCTGCTCCAAATGTTACCGCTTGATCTCACCACGGTTCTGATAACGACAGTTTAAAATCCACGAAGACGTGTGGAACGGCAAGTTTCACGTCTCACAGAAACGCAGAACTGAGAATCACGTCTCATTGGTGGAGCAGGAGCGCCCTCAAGCGGCCGGTGGCGGTAGTGCCGGGTGGGGACGCTGCTGCGGTTCCATGGCCGCGTCCAGGCCGCGCACGGAGATGATTTTAAACGAAGCGTCAAGTTGTAATTAGAATCCAGATGCGATGGTTGATTTTGGATTTGTAGCAGAACAAGAACAGAAAATGAAAAAGTTCCAGGCGGGAAAGGACAGGAAGGATAAACCGGACACGTCTTCTCTTACAATAAATATAGTTTTGTTTGGGTGTAAACATTTAAACTTGATAAACAGCAAATGCTGGAATAAAACAAGCAGATGTGGACAAAATAAGATTACATGGCTCTAGCCCTCTGATAGCTAGGCTAGGCTAGGCTAGGCTAGGCAGCCAGGCTAGCATCAGAGTAAAACCTGCTGTAATAGATTCTTAATTGTCTCTATTCTATACTTCTTTCACTACTTTGTCTGTTCCCTCTTTCTTTCTTTCTTTCTTTTGTTGACTGAAGAATTTCCCTCTTAGATCAATAAAATAATTCTGATTTTACAGAAGGTTCAAAATAAGGAGATGCCATACACACACGCACACGCACGCACACGCACACGCACGCACACAGGCCCGGTCCGTCTGTCGGTGTCTGCTGTCTAGGTCTGTTTTGTTTTTTCTCGTGTTGGGGGGGGGGGGCGTAGATAATGTCTACTAGGATGCATCTGAGTGAGATAAAGGGAGGTCAGAGGGGAGAAACACACACACACACACGCGCGCGCGCGCACACAGTACACACTGCAAAAATACCTCAATAGAGCCAAACGGCAACAAAACCATAAAACTCCCGAGCTGAAAAGAGGCCGGGGGGGAGGGACGAGTCTCCCCCTCCCCAGGACTAGTCTCCCCCACCCCGGGACGAGTCTCCCCCCTCCCCGGAACGACAAAAAGCAGCACAAAGCCAAATAACCCAAACGGCTTCATCACAGCGTTCCTCCCAGTCCCTCCCGAATGTTTGTCGGAGTTTAGCGCAGATCAATCACTCTGTATCATCCAGAGGGTTTAACATTCCCCTAATATTTCCTCTATCCCTGCCTTTATTCCCCCCCCCCCCTTCTCTTTCTTTCGGCGTGTTTGCTTTACAGCCGTTTAGTTCTTAACCTTCAGAAATTTATACGCTATAAACTTTTATTGCCGTCATATTCTTTTATTGCGCTGCACCGCATTGAATCCTCGTTCTCTCATCTCCTCTTCTTTTCCTCTTCCTCTTTGCTGTTTTTTTTTTTTACGACAGTCGGTGGCGGCTTCTTCCGACCCGCTCCCGCATCCTTCATCACCCCCTCCTCCTTTCCGCAGACCCCCGGTGCGTGCAGCACATCCTGCCCCTTTTACGCAGTTCGGCGTTTGGAAATAGGAAGTGCGCATAACAACTGACGTGAGAGAGAAGGAGACGGAGAGGAGGAGAGAGAGCTGCTCGAGTTTTATTGGCCCTGAGAGAGAAATAGCAGAAGATATTTTTTTATTTAAGTAAAGTAAAATAAAACAAATGAAACAAACCCTGGCGGTGTCTCCGTCGGGCAGATTCCACTTGTGGTTTCACAATTACAGAAGACATAAATGCAGGAAACCTCATCTTTGCTGCGAAGCTCCGACGCGGGGAAAACAAACTGGTCGGGGATTTGCGGCTTCGAGACGCAGCCATTGAGAATGAATGCAGGCGGATGTGGATCTGCTTTAACCGGCTTCAAAGGACTGGGCCGACAGGGGAGGCGGCCTGCTGCGTGGAAACAGCCTTTCAACCTTAGTGAAGAAACCACGCGTTTATTTTCCAGTGTTTAGCTTCTTAGGTAACCGCAATAATAAAAATAACAATAACATAATAATAATAATTATTATATTATTATTGTTATTATATTATATTATATTATTATTATTGTTATTATATTATATTATATTATAATATATCATACTATTATATTATATTACATTATATTATATTATATTATATTATGATATATCATACTATTATATTATATCATATTATATGATATGATATTTTATAATATAATATTATTATTATTATTATTATTGTTATTATTATTTGTAGTAGCAGTAGTGTAGTTGTAATTTTATTGTTCAATTTTATATCTTAGATTTTTATATTTTACATTAAATATTAGATGCGGAAATATTATCCGACTGAATTTCTGTGTATTTAAAATAATTACATAAATAATTACGTTTGTAAAACTTACGTTTAAATAATTCTATAGAATTCTATAGAATTATTTAAACGTAAGATAGCAATAAAATACAACATAAAAACATAGTCCGAGTAAATCCTAAATGTTTATTTGTATTTTTGTTTATGCGTCTCGGTTTTTTTTTTTACATTTAAAACGCCACAGACTCTCTGACTGGGTTTCAGGGAGAACGTGGAGGAAAACATAACGAAAAGCACATTGAATGAAAAGCTTCTGGATTGATTATTAGTTGACTGGTCGATGAGGCTGATCATGAGATAATATTCATAAAATGCGTGAAACCTTCTGAATCTCTACGAATAATAATTGGAGCAAGTTCTACTAACATAAAGAGATGGGACAAATTGTTGTTCTTCATGTTGACACTTTTCTGTGTGGAGTTTTCGTGTTCTCCACGTGTCTGCGTGGATTCCGTCCGGGTTCTTCCTCCCACGACCAGCATTCTAGGATTGCCCGGGCAAATTAATGAATGTCTGTAGTATTTGTAGTTTTTTTTTTAAGGTGTTAAAAAAGCACATTTGGATTGCGTCTGTGCGTCCTATAGCATCGAACTGATCGCTTGCGTTATTCCTTTTGATGCTATTACTTCTTCTGCCCAGTCAGAGACATGTGGACAGCATTTGGACATCCGTCCAAGCAGTGATGAATCCACAGTGACTGATGTGAGCTGATCCATACAGCCATTTGCATCAGCGGCTCCATAACTCTCGCTGAGAGGTTTTATGAATATGAATGTATTCCCTGCTGCAAGATGAATGATAGAAGCGGCGCTGCGTAAAACAGCGTGTTCAGTGTGGAGGGCCAGAGAGGAGCTGCTCGGGGCCCACGCTGCAGGACGCGTCAGAGAAGCAGCCTGAAAATGAGACATTAAAGTCAGCGCATGTTGGATCGGGCTGAGCTGGAATAGTTTGGCGCATTTATTCTGTGAAACTATCGCCGATAAGAGGAGTCTTCTTCTGCAGCTAAATCACTGCGCAATGAGCCACTTTAGGGTTTTACGCTGCCTCACATATCCGTACGGAGAAAAGGAAGTGAGGTCTGGGAGGGGCGGTGTTCCTTTCCGGACTGTCTCCACCCGCGCGGGGCAATCTCCCGGCGGTACCGCGGAGGAGGTACCTCGGAGTCGAATCTGAGATTCTGCTCGATCCGGAGACGCGCGTGAACAGGCGCGTGAACAGGCGCGTTAACGCTGCTGATGCTGCGCCCTGTTTCTGTCGGGTCCCTGCAGCTGAAGGCCCAGCCTCACCCT
>NC_090912.1:10761927-10826927 GCF_040956055.1 Brachionichthys hirsutus
CAGCAGTGCCATCTCACAAACAAGAGACAACAGCAACACAGAGACAGACGGGGACATAGCTGTATAAAGGGACAGAAAGGTTTCACATGAAGGACGGGACCAGAGGGTTTGCGGTTAGATCTGCATCATTACAGAGACAAACGACTTGGAGTTTGATTTATAATGAGCAACAGCAAAAACGTGAGTGAAAGCAAAGACACGAACGTCAGAGACACGTCAGAGACAGGTCAAAGACACGAACATGAGAGACAGGTCAAAGACACGGACGTCAGAGACAGGTCAAAGACACGAACATGAGAGACAGGTCAAAGACACGGACGTCAGAGACAGGTCAAAGACACGAACATCAGAGACAGGTCAAAGACACGAACGTCAGAGACAGGTCAAAGACACGAACGTCAGAGACACGTCAGAGACACGTCAGAGACAGGTCAAAGACACGAACGTTAGAGACACGTCAGAGATAGGTCAAACACACGAACATGAGAGACAGGTCAAAGACACGAACATGAGAGACAGGTCAAAGACACGAACGTCAGAGACAGGTCAAATACACAAACGTCAGAGACAGGTCGAAGACACGAACGTCAGAGACACGTCAGAGACAGGTCAAAGACACGAACGTCAGAGACACGTCAGACAGGTCAAAGACACGTCAGAGACAGGTCAAAGACACAAACGTCAGAGACACGTCAGAGACACGTCAGAGACAGGTCAAAGACACGAACGTTAGAGACACGTCAGAGATAGGTCAAACACACGAACATGAGAGACAGGTCAAAGACACGAACATGAGAGACAGGTCAAAGACACAAACATCAGAGACTGGTCAAATACACAAACGTCAGAGACAGGTCGAAGACACGAACGTCAGAGACACGTCAGAGACAGGTCAAAGACACGAACGTCAGAGACACGTCAGACAGGTCAAAGACACGTCAGAGACAGGTCAAAGACACAAACGTCAGAGACACGTCAGACAGGTCAAAGACACGTCAGAGACAGGTCAAAGACACAAACGTCAGAGACAGGTCAAAGACACGAACGTCAGAGACACGTCAGAGACAGGTCAAAGACACAAACATCAGAGACAGGTCAAAGACACGAACGTCAGAGACTGGTCAAAGACACGAACGTCAGAGACTGGTCAAATACACAAACGTCAGAGACAGGTCAAAGACACGAACATCAGAGACAGGTCAAAGACACGAACATCAGAGACAGGTCAAAGACACGAACGTCAGAGACTGGTCAAAGACACGAAAGTCAGAGACTGGTCAAATACACAAACGTCAGAGACAGGTCAAAGACACGAACATCAGAGACAGGTCAAAGACACGAACATCAGACAGGTCAAAGACACGAACATCAGAGACAGGTCAAAGACACGAACGTCAGGTCAAATAAAAAAGATCATTTATATGGAGGATTGTTGCGCTTTATTCCAAACCTTTCGTCCCAATAGTTAAACTCCCAACAGATAGACACAAAGACGTCACAGTGACGTCAGAACAGATCATTCAAACCACATGAAACACAAAGAGAAAAGGAAATCATCTATTACACTGTAAAAAAATTCTGTTCTGACGACAAACCAAAGTTCAGCAACTCACTTCAACACGACGGACGAGGCTACTCACTTTATGTACAATAAATTAAAATATTATTCCTATCGAGAATGATCTAGTTATTCTGCTTTACCCCCCCCCCCATCTGAAAGGAACGACATGACGTCTTCAAACCGCGGGACACTCGAGGCATGCGTAAACCATGTAAACACTTTCACGTGAAATAAGGTGAGCTCAGAGAAGGCGGAGCTTCCGGCTTCACGTCGGACTGCAAAACTGAGTGCGCGGGAAAAGTGGAAGAACAGCAACTAACCCAAAGTACATGTAAACTATGCAGGGCTGTAGCACTGTAACCCCGAGGGACTCACACACGAGCGCACGCACACACACACACACACAGGTTGTAAACTTTGTCACCCTTGTAAAGCCTTGTGTTGTGTACGATCCGTCCATAAAACTGCCACTGGCACTTCTAATAAGTGGCCTCTTCGTATTTCAAGATGCATCGCTTACAATCTGCGTGGATCTCTTACAATCTGCGTGGATCATAACGCAACGAGACACATGAGTAAATCCCAACATGTTATCACTGACGAAAAAGCCGTGCTCGATCCTCGAGGCGTTGCATTTCCAAATACCTGCCCAAATGAAAACGGCCAGTAAACACGCGCACGCGTCGGGGCGCGACACTTTTTCTCCAGTTGCCAGATGGTTTTAGAAAACGCCTTTTTAATTCCTGAAATGAGAGCGAACCCCGCGTTGCATAGCAGATAATAGCAGACGCCTCATGTTGCGTGTATAAAAATAGAGCTGATATTTGCCATTCCAATGCAAGTAATAACTAAAACCTGGACGGTGAAGAAGAGACGAAGCTCCGTGGAGGAGCAAGTTGCTTTAGCAGCCAGAGTTGGTTTGGGTCGGCCCAGGAAGCGTTCGGCGAGCAGAATGCTGAAGTGGAGCTAAAACATGCGGGGGGGTCATGGGAAGAAGCGAGGGAAACGGTTTGGCCTAGTTATAGCATGACGTTAGCTCAGAGTCATGCGTGATCACGCGAGTTTCCCTCAGTTCAAACTGACGTGGCTGACTTGGAATGAACTGAACGCACGTCTTTGCTCTTGTAACTCTTGTGCGGTGTCTCCTCACGCGCACGCCGCGCTAACCCCAGGCTGGCGTGCGGCGTGGCTATCGATCTCCGATAATGGCCACGCATAAACCGCCGTCGCAGCGCGAAAGACATCGACAGCGGCCTGATGGACTGTCCGTCTGCCGAATGGAGCGCCTCCACTTCCGCGCGTTGTCGCCTTTATTCGGGAGGCAACCGGAACACCGAGCGCTGCACGCGGAGCATCAGGCGCTCCCCAACCCAAAAGCTGCAGCCACCAGAGTAGCACGAGAAGCATGAGAGGCAAAATAAATAGGACGGCACCGATGCGCGTGCGCTCTGCTAATTACCGCCCGGTTTCTGCCCCAGCACCTCTGCGCGCCTCCGATGACAGCCACTGAACAATAAATTGCAATTTGAGAGCAACGCTTAAAGATGGTAATTGTTTCTCTCCGCCCCCACCAACCTCCTCCTGCCCCCCCAGAAAGGTGCAGCATCTGCTCCTTAACTAATAATAAGGCCCGAAAGAGCCAGGTGGAAGTACTACAACGCAGGAGGAGGAGCTATCGGTCCAGTTACGTGTCAGTCCGACCTGCGGGTTCAGATGGAGGCAGGTCCAGTTAACTATCCAGATGTGCAGACTGTCGGCCAGTGTGTTTTGACCCACTGTGTTTCCACACCGAGCCTCTCGCGCGTCAGGCCGTCGTTGCTTGCTGTAGCTATGAGGGAGTTTATGTAGTCTGGGCCCGCGTGATGCGAGCGTGTCCGTCCGACGGGTGATGAGAGTCCCACTAGTCCTTGGGTTGCTCTTTGCTCTGTTTCTTCATTTTCATCCTCCGGTTCTGGAACCAGATCTTCACCTGCCGCTCCGTCAGGTTAAGGGCGCGCGCCACCTCGTGCCTCCGGTCCCGCGTGAGGTACATGTTGAACAGGAACTCCTTCTCCAGCTCCAGCGTTTGGTATTTGGTGTATGGGCAACGCTTCTTCCGCGAGGAGCGCGCGTGTAACCAGTTGCACGAGGGGTCATCTGGGGGGGGGGAAATCGGACAGGAAAAGAAGGGAATTAATAATCAAATCAAACGACATCCTCGTGCGTGTTTGTTCTAACGCGGGACACAAGACAGCGGTGAAACATGCAGAACATCTTCTCGTGCTTAGGAAAAGCAGAAAACACCTGACGCCGCAATTGGCACTCTGTTGTAATGCCGGTGGAAAAGTAGATCAATGGCTATTTTATTGGACATCAATAAAGAGACAAACATGAACATATTTTTAAACTATGGGGCGCAGTAGAGACCAAAAGCCAATCAAAGCGGATTCATTCCAGAAGTTCTTTAAAGATTTGTGTATCCGTTTTTGCATAACAAGCATGTAAGAAAAGTTCTCGGTGGATGATGCCTGTCACAGCTTCACAGCCGCTTGTCCAGACACGAACTTCTCCTGTCTTCCACGTCGTCCTCCTGCAATCAGCTCGTTCCGGTCACCTGTGCTCCTAGTCTCACCTGCAGCTAATCGCTCATCACCCAATGACACTACATATACTCCGCTCAGCCACCACACCCTTGCCAGATTGTTTAGTGATGAGTCCTACTTTCCAACCTTCCAGATTGACCTCCCGTGTTTCCACCCTGCATGCCTGATCCTTGGATTCTCTTCCTTTGGGTCTGTCTGCCTGTTCGTTCTGATTACCCGGTTTGTGAACCCTGCCTGATTTCTGGAACTGTCTCATTGCCTGCCCCGTCTGGATTTGTCTGCTGTTTTGGACTGACTACCTGGTTTCTGAGAGTAAAGCTCACTTATGGCATTTCCCCTCTTCTGTCGTGCAATTGGGTTCTTACCTGCCTTGGTCCGTGACAATGTACTTCTGCACAGCCTTGAAGTCCCCTTTGATTAACTCACCCATACTAAATATCAAACCTTTAAATTAATGCTATTGTAAAAGCTATTTAAATCTGATGGATCCCCAATCATGTCTCAATCTGCAGTATATCGCACGCCCTCATTGATACCATCCATGCGTGATGTTTTTCAATCCAATGCATTATTCCTTGAGAAAGGAAAGGAAACATTGTAAAATGCCTCACCTCACAATGTCAGAGAAAATGAAATGAATTTCTGGATACGCTACCCAGAAGGTCACCAAAATCTAAAAGGCTCTAGATTACATGCCAGCGATTCGAAAGGGAAGCAAACATGCAGTAATGTTTGCTCCATCCTGCTGACAAACCAACAAAGGAACACGCCCTCCCTGGTGGAGGTAGCATCTTGAGATAAGACACATGCTGTCCCTTGTCTCTCATTAACTACTGTCCAATACCTCGATCCAAATGGTCACAGTCCCTTAGTTCTGCTGACAAACAAAACAAACAAACAGAAAACAACAACAAGAATGGTCTTCAGTCAAAACATCTCGTCATTGGCTGAGGTAAAAAAAATAAAAAATTACGATAAAACAGTCCACTTCCAATATCGGACCCACTGGAAACTCAACCTCCACCAGGAAGCCGCTTCACGGACTAAGATCCCTGTTCGTGTTTGCGAGCGTTGACATTAAGCTAAGCAAAGCACATTAAATTAATAAGAGGGGCCTGCTGGGACTGGGAGGAAAATCCTCCATCGTCCATCTTCACTTATATGAATCTCGCATAGATTCAACATTGCGTCATCATTGTCTCAAGCAACATGTTGATTTGGAGCCAAACAGGAGGGAGAGCACAAATTATTTGTCACATAAATGCACCTAAACTTAAAGTGTTGTAATAAAGGGAGACTTTTCTTGTGTCAACATGACACTTTGCCACTTCAGAAAGTGCTGAGCGCCGGCATGCATGGGAGACGAATGCAAACCTCATCTCTGACCACGTAAGCTAGTGTTTGAAAGAGTAATTCTGAAATTTAGCCGCATCTATATTTGAGAGCCAATTATGAATGATTGACTTTTTCATCTCGAAGCCTGCTTGCCAGTTGCCAGACCACCCCGTCTCCACCAAACTCCCTCTTTCCCACCACCTCACCCCCTTTATAGCCTTCAGACCAATGTAATTAGCAAAGACTTCTTGCTTGGGACACATGACTCTGGTTTTGGGTTGAAAGCTGCTCTTAGCCTCAGGAAACCATGAGGCATCTGAAGTATGAGACCGCTTGCTGAGATTCTCATGGATCCAGTAAATCATAATGCGGTCGAGCCAAAAAAAAAACCCGGAGTCTTCAGCTAGAGTCTGAGACCGAAATGAAATTCAGATCTGATGATAAAGTCATATTTGTCGAAAAGGTAAATGCAGTTTGGCTTTAACGTGGTTGTTAGCTGCTGGGCTTAAACATAAAAGGGACTGTGTGGGAATATAAGCTCGATCTAAATCAGCTTGGGCAGCATTAACACCTTGCTCCTGGCTAAGTGCAAGTAAAGTGAGATTTATCCTTGTAGCCACAAGCAGATCGTGTCTGGCGAAGGGCTTACAAAGGATATTTTCTGTCCTATCATATGGCAGTGAAATGAATCTGTCCCCCATGCAGCCTAAAACGGCAGAAGGAACAATCTTTTTACTCACAAGGCAAGCAGGGAGAATTAGTCTGTGTGTGTCCGACTTTGATGAGCCGCTTTTTTCGAGCTGATGCTGGGTGGAGGCGTTGTCTGTCTTCCATTTAGTCATGTTTGATTCCTGCGACAATCTCCTTGCAACGATGCCAAAGCACTTCAGAGAACTGCACATGGCATTCATAACAGTTCCAATCGCAAACAAAGAAGTGCTTTGTGTGACAAAAAGAGAAGGGCTGGCGTGATGTTGGATCAGACACACGAAGACGAGAATAAAAGAGGCATCAGATGATAAGTTGTAAGAGAGGAGAGATAGTCAAGATACCAGGTTTACTAAACGTTGGACTTCAAGAACAAATGTTGAGACTTTAAGTGTGAAGTTAAATAAAGTGACAATAATGAGACAACAAGTCAAAGTAAGCCTCATTATGTCCACTTGGGGTTTGCTGGGTCATAATTTGATCCCAGAACTTTGTATTCTTCCGTCTTTCTAACTTTAACTGTTGGAGACAGCGGTTCTATAATTGCTCATCGTAAAAACAGACATGTTGAATCAATACAGGCTCGTCAGCTGGGTGTGGTACATGAAGTGTGTGTGGTACACAAAGTGTGTGTGGTACATGAAGTGTGTGTGGTACACGAAGTCTGTATCACACCCAGGATCAACCAGAGGCTGAGCAGGAAGAATTCAGTCAAGTTGATTAGAACAACTCTGACCAGTTAGTTAAAACCCCTCAGCCTCTCTTCACTCGGGTGTCTGAGGATGAATAATAACAACAATAATAAAAATAAAATCAGTGCGTCACACAAGAAGAATCTAATTCTCCTATTATGTGAAGTGGACAAAGGGCACACCTGACATGTCTCCATGTCCCTCACATGTCTCCCTGACATGTCTCCCTCACTGATCTGTCAGGGAAGCAGAGGTGAACCAACCGTAGCCCTACTGGTGCAATAACGTGCTGCAGTAGCATTAAGCCTCATGGCAGGGCCATCGCAGCGTTGCTGCTCCTCACCGGTCCGTGTAAAAGGGTTCAACGATGAAAACAGCTGAAAATGTCTGAGCGACAGCAGGAGGTCCGGGAGCTTTATTATTACCATTATTATTACTATCATTTGTTATTTCCTTTGGAAAGCACTTCTGGACACAAATGTGAAACATCCTACAGATACCTCCTCCGCCAACTCGCTATTGATAGCCTGCTATGCTACTTGCTTTGTTCAGCATAAATAAAGAACGCTGGCGTGGAGGCGGGATTTGCTGTTGCTTGATCTCTGTGCGAAAAATACTTCTGTAATAAAAGCTGAAGAGTCTGGAGAGACAAGCACAGACAACAGAGTTGCTTTGTTATCTGTTGTTAGGGTGCTGCTAGCGTTAGCCTAAAGGACGAGACCATCAGCTGCTCTGTGATCTCTCGCTCTCATTGGCTGCTCTGTGCTCTTGTTTGTGAAGTGCTGATGTAATAATCAGGATTTGAAATCATGTTTTGTGTTAGCCAGGGTGGCTCCACGGAGTCTGGGAGCAGATTGGGAGGTTCTCGGCTGCATCCAGATCAGAATCAAACTGCACTGAACAGGACACAAGTCAACATACCCCGTGAGCAGATGGCTGGTTCACAGCGAGACTGTGATGTGAGACGGCACCACTGATGCTCCTGATATTATTCCCACCAGTCAGCTTGGTTAGCCACCATCATCAATAAATAGCTCCTCAATATCCTCTGGAATCCATTTCCTTCAGCATGGCCGCCGCCTCGAAGTAAAGCCTGTGCAGGGAATCTAAAGAGGTGAACAGACGGGGTGGGGCGGGGTGCGTCACATGGTAAAATGGGTGCTTTGCATTCCTCGAGTGTATAATCAGCTCCCAGACCATCCATTAGCCTCGGAGCGCCGCTGCGACCATGCCTGTCATCCGGGATGACAAACTGGTGGAGGGGTGGGGAGCGATGGAGGAGGGCGGCGAGTCGGGGTGCTGATGGTGGCGGTAGAGACAATAAAGATGATGATGGATAGAAACAATATCAGCGGGGTGTTATGGGTGTGCAGCCCATATAGCCCCGGCACTAACTTGCCTCTATTGCCTACAACCCCGGGTTTGCTGACGCATTTTGAAGCTTGGATGTTACACTGATGGGTACATGGATGGAAAGACTAATACTCGTGTAAAGCTGCAGGCCTGCAGCGTGTTCAATTGGAAAGCAATGAGTGTCTTTGCCTGCGGGTGTGTGTGTGTGTGCGTGTGTGTGTGTGTGTGTGTGTGTGTGTCTGCAGTGATAAATACTACTTACAGTGGAAACAGTGACAAAAAGACTAATATCACATCCCATCTCTTTCTCTTTGTTCCTTCCACCCTTTGCAATTTCACCCTAATAGTTCCAGAAATTGACCTCTCATATATCCCAGAGGCACGTTATTGCACTTCCCAGCGTTGTATTTTATGTCCCACCCCTACACTCAAACGTTGCACCCCAGCCAGCAGCAGCAACGTGCCAATTAATGGGGTTGTTCAACCGGAGTTATAACTTCATAAGCGCTGGAGGTAATAACTTTCTGGCTTTTCACTGGTCAGCAGCAGCAGCACAAAGACTAAAGTGTAATCTAGAAGTTTATTCTGGATGGTCTCCCGGCACCAGCAGCTCACAGGAGATCTGTAGCGGGACGGATGTGACGGTGTGAACATTAAGAAGAAGCTCGGCCCTCATCGAGACGCTATAATCCGTGCGTCTCAGATTACAGGACTCAGAGAGCAATGGTGGCTCCACTGAATGAAAGTCTTTCATACATCAGGCCTGCTTTTAAAAACGACTGCAGCTTTCCATCACACTCTCACTGTGGATAAACACCCTGTTGTTCGCTTTCCCTTTAGTCAGGACAAAAGAATTCCGACTCCTGAAACGCCAACAATCTGTCCAATATTCCTTCTTATGATCAATAATGATCAGGACTTCCAAGGCTCCTACCACGCTGTAACATTTAGCATGCAAACTGCTCGTGCAGTCAGAAGTCTCTGCGGTCCGGTATTTGGGGGGCTCCGGGCCCTTCAGTATCTGGGGGGGGGCCACAAAGATGCAGCGATGCGCTCCAGTGCAGCCGAAGTTTGGCGGTAACACATATTTGTGATCGATTTACATTAAGAAGAAAATATCAGGATGGCACAAAAATAAAACGGCTTTTCTGACACTGACAAAGTAAAATCAATCTGAAAAACTCATTTCAACAGAAATCGCTTTATTTTAACTCTGTGCTGGTTTCATTGTTTCTGCAGTTTTGGATAGTTCTTTTTTTTGCTTTGATGATGAAAGATATCAATCCGCCTGTTTTTACTTTGGATTTTAAGGCAACCGTTGCTGAGGCCACTCAGTTCATGAGAGAAGTGTTTGTCCTGGAGACGTTTTCATCCCGTACGAGTCAAAATGGCTGCCATCGGAACAATAGAAACAGGCGTCACTGTCTCCAGGCTGGAGTAGCTCCTCCCACTACCTGCTAGACGGCCCACGGTGTCACGGTGTCACGGGTGGAAAGTGGAATCATTTAGGCTAGAAGATGCGCTAATGGGCGGCGTCGGTACTACCCACGCAGTTCTCTGCGTGGGTAGTACCAGAGCAATAATAATAATCAATAAAGTGCTTGTATTTGAGTATTTTTTAAATGTATTTCACTAAATCAGCCAAGTGAAGGTGTCTTTCCTGCTCTCGCGTTCAGGCGCGTGGATCAGACCCTGCAGTGGGTTGTTTTCCCACAGACCCCTGAAGCCACGTCAAACGTTAAATGTGAGATTTAGCGTGGAAAGGATAAAATAAAAATAGAACCTGAACAAAAACCATCGAGGGCGATGCATCAGGATGACAGGAAGAATAATAGGAATATTATTAAAGCGAGCGCAGAAGAGGAGACACGCACGCGCGGCTGCAGCGCAGATAAAACATGGAAGAAATCGTGGCTGATAATGACGTAACACCCAATCAGCTGCTCCAGATGTGGAAAACATTGATCAAGCATGAAAATGTATTTCTGCAGCAGATATCAGTGAGTCTGTAGGATGCCTTTATACTACTGCTAATACTACTACTACTACTACTGCTACTACCGCTACTACTGCTACTACTACTACTGCTACTACTAATAATAATAATAATACTTATAATAATAATAATAATAATGATAATAATAATAATAATAATAATAATAATGACAATTACCAGAGTTCCCAAGCACATCATTGATATGATTTTGAGGTCTTCGAACACAGATTCTATAGATTCAGTAAATTCCTGGTAGAGATCAATTAATTGTCTATTTATCCATCTATCTGGACCACCATGATCGTCCAGCGAGCACGGACAGACTGTCCCTGTCACGTGGACGGGCTGAATCCCGTCCAGCACACAGACAGTCCATTCTGCAGGCTGCCTCGGAGCTGCGGGGTCAGAGATGGATGACCTGACTCCTCTCCCGGTTCTGGAGCATCGGTACATTCGGACTGACGTGACAGAGATATTCCAACAGCAATGATGTGGCGTCACCAAGTGTTAACTCAATCAGCTCGATATACGTCATTGCTGCGTTTAAAGATGTAATAACAACAACAACAATAATAATAAAAACAACAACAACAATAATAATAATAAAAACATTAATAATTACAATAATAATAATAATAATAATGCAAAGCTCCAACCACTCGATCTTTTTCAGACAGAAGTTTTCAGGCCACACGAACCCTCAAAGGCCTAAACCATGTGGGTACCCACGCACGCACCCGGAGCGCGCTCGTTTTGCTACACGCGGATATCTCACATTTTAGGAGGACGAGGAGCAGAGCATCTTTAAAGTGTAAAGAGTTTTCCGCTTATTAAATATTCCTATTTGTTATTATTATTTGTTATTATTATGATTATTATGATTATTATTTATTATTACTATTATTTGAGCCGGTCTAACACGGACGGTTAACGGAACATCATTTGTTGTTTTTCAACCAGCCGCGCCTGTTTCGTGCGCTAAACGGGGCTTGTCCAACCTGCATCATGTGGATGGAGCAGCATCACCTCGTTTCATGTCAGTTTTCATAATTAATCCTGAATATGAATCATAATGAATGAGTTCTGTTTGTTATATGAACCGTTATAACACGTTGCTATTCTGAGCGCCACTCTGAGGCGTGCGTTCCAGAGGGCTCCGCCGGGAAACGTCGGGGGCAGCGGCTGGAGGGAGTTTGGCTCTTTGTTCTTGTTTTATGGCGGCATTAAATGCGTTTACAATCCCTCTATCTCTCTCTCTCTCTCTCTCTCTCTCTCTCTCTCTCCCCCCCGCGCGTTCTTTCGTGCTTTAAAAACTTACTTTGATCCAAGCCGTCTTTGTCCTCGGTCCCTTCACAAATGTCCTTATTTTCTTGGAAGCCAGCCCCCGTCCCGGCCGCCGGATGGTGCGTCAGCTCGCGCGCCGCGGTGGACCTCGACTCCAGGATGAACGTGGTGGTTTCGTGCGTCTGCTGCCCCGCCACTTTGGGAGAGATCTCCCCGCCGGGATGGCCGAGCTGCGGCTCGAGCTTGACCTGCCCCGTTTGGCCCTGCCCCGGCACAGACTCGGAGCCGCGAGGCGCGCAGTCCAGCCATGAGCGTATATAGCGTGTGTCCGCCGCGGGCACGTGCTGGGCAGGAATGTACGGGTGGTAGACTGCGGGGAGTCCACTGGCGCCGTGGTGCGGGCTGAACGGGCTCCAGGACGACGAGAAGACCGGAGGCTTCGGCTGGAAGCTGCAGGATGGGTACGACTCGGGATGCGGATGCTCCGCGTGCGTCGCGGCGCCAGGCTGCCGTCCAGTGGCCGCAGCGGGACCCGAGCCGGAATACTGGACGGTGGGAAAGCGAGCCGGGGCGGAGAGTTCATCGTTGTCGTGACTTATGATGGAGTCCACGTAGTAGCTGCTCAAGGTCCCAGAAACAGACATCGTCGGACATTATCCGAGTTCACTAAATGGAGAACAAGACGAGAGACATTACGAGATTTTACTCTTCCCTCTCTCTATTGCTCTTTCTCTCTAGTGTCTTTTGCTGCTCGCCCCCTCCCTCCCTCTCTCTCTCTCTCTCTCTCTCTCTCTCCCCCAGCAGTCTCCTTCGTTTCAAACAACTTGCTCACAATAGGGAGATAAAGTGGGGTTCGTCGGGTCTGCCATCGAGGAGCAAAATGATTGGCTATACTTTTTCCTTGAGCCCGTTAAAGGGTTAGTGGAGCGTAAATCAATCCTATACGCGGGCAGGTCTCTCTCTCTCTCTCTCTCTCTAATACATTGTCCTCTTCTGAATAAATGAACCTGTTTATATGCATTATGCAAAATGAAAATGAACACTTCGTCTGTATATCTGCTTGGTGTATCTCGGGCTACTGTCAACCCCATAATTAAATAAGCCGTTAAATTATGCTTCCTCTGAACAGTATGCATTAAATAAAACCTTAAAATGCGCCATAATTTATTTATCAATTCATTTATTCATGTTCTAATTAAAATTCTTTCATTTCCGTGAGGAGCGCGTGCGCGTGCGGCGCTTCGGCCCATCCATGCAGCGCACCAGGACCAGCCTTTACGCAGCAGCGGCAGCAGCAGGAAGAGGGCCTGCAGAGAGGTGAGAGCAGATCCAAAGCAAGCTTTTAAAAATGTGCACTGAAGTCTGTTGGTTGTTCACCTGCTGTCTCAGGCCGCGCGCACCTTCTTCCGTGCGCTGCAGCCGATTTGCTCGCTTTTATTGGCAGATTAAGCGTCATCTTTGTTAACGAGCGCCATTAAACTAGGCCCTGTGTGTTTATGCCCCTTGTCTTTACAGCGCAAACTACTTCAACTACTTTTTTGGGGGCGTTTAATACCATAATAAAATCCTGCATTATGGCGGGTTGCTTTTTTTATAGGGCTGATATATGGTCTGTGGTGGAGCGGACCGTAAACGAGACTAAAACCTGTGGCAGTGTTCCTCCCGCTCCTCACTCTGCGACCAGGCTGCCACGAGTCCACACAGCCCGGACCTGATCTCAGCCACGAGTCCACACAGCCCGGACCTGATCTCAGCCACAAGTCCACTCAGCCCGGACCTGATCTCAGCCACGAGTCCACACAGCCCGGACCTGATCTCAGCCACGGGTCCACACAGCCCGGACCTGATCTCAGCCACGAGTCCACTCAGCCCGGACCTGATCTCAGCCACGAGTCCACAGCCCGGACCTGATCTCAGCCACGAGTCCACTCAGCCCGGACCTGATCTCAGCCACGAGTCCACACAGCCCGGACCTGATCTCAGCCACGAGTCCACTCAGCCCGGACCTGATCTCAGCCACGAGTCCACAGCCCGGACCTGATCTCAGCCACGAGTCCACACAGCCCGGACCTGGTCTCAGCCACGCGAGTCCACACAGCCCGGACCTGATCTCAGCCACGCGAGTCCACACAGCCCGGACCTGATCTCAGCCACGAGTCCACTCAGCCCGGACCTGATCTCAGCCACGAGTCCACAGCCCGGACCTGATCTCAGCCACGAGTCCACACAGCCCGGACCTGGTCTCAGCCACGAGTCCACAGCCCGGACCTGATCTCAGCCACGAGTCCACACAGCCCGGACCTGATCTCAGCGGCGCGGAGGCTGGACTCTGGGATCTTTTGCAGCGAGCCAGCTGACTGCTGGCCTGGCCTCCACTTTACATTCATTATTTGCCTTTTAATGACGCGCCTGGAAGCAGCAGCGAAGCGGACTGGCAGAGAAAGCAGACATTTGGCTTCTTGCTGACCTTTATCAGTCGCTTGGATTGTAAGTCTGTATATTTCTTTGCAATTAAGTCCGTCGCAGACGTGGAGTCTTGCGCTGGCTGTGGACGGCAGGATGCTAGTTGGAGCTATAAATATGATGTCGGGGTCGTATATACGGCAAGCGCCGTTATTTACGGCGATTAAATATGAACTGCGCGGGCCTTGTGGGGCCGGGGCCGTTATTTACGGCTGAAGGCAGGCTCCGAGGGGAAATGATGAGATGGATCGAAGGCAGACTGAGCGGCTGCGCGGTGCGCCTTTATTTCAGGAGCACTATCAAAAAAAACAAAAAAACAAAGCAGGAGTCCTTAACGCATCGACCGTGGCGCACAGCTCGGGCCTTTAGAGAGTTATCAGAACCAACGCGCAGTAATTAAGGGCCAGGCTGAAATGTATATGATAAAATAGGTCTAATCTGGGTTGATGCAATGGGACACCATGAGTGTGTGTGTGGCTGTGTTACGCACCTTTATTTTTTATTTTTTTGTGAAGCAGCAAACATCCTCACCAGGACATCGCACCAATGAGTCGATCATTTTAAAGAGGGCAGAATCGCAACGCTTCACTTTGAGCAGCGGCTCCACATAAACGCCTTTGTTTTCCAGCCATAGATGGGAGCGACATGTTTCAGTCATGTGGCCGCCTGGGCTGCCTCTCCGCAGGCCGCAGGCCAAAGGAATGTAGATTTTCAGAGGGCCACCGCCCGGCCCGACACAGACAGCGCGTTCATTGGTGCGCAATAGAAACCCCGACACCGAGGAATGCGTGAAAGTCAAAATAGCCTTTACGTTACGAACGTCGGTTTCTTGTCGCACTTCAGTGCTCACTTATATTTTAAATATTTAAACTAATATTATATCAGGCGTTAATGCAGAGGTGTCGGACGTCTCCACGAGTTGACGTCATCAGAAGGTGATCAATAAATGTAACCAATTGAAGCAGCAACTTCTGTTCAAACGGAGAACGGCTTTAAAATATTAAATTAAACACCACGAGGCAATGTCGTCAGATTCTGAGTCTACCCAAGATGGGTTTACGCAACGATGTACTGTCGGTACCGGATCGATCTTGTTAAATATATTTCATATCGATTCCTCAAGGTATAAGAAACACGCGTGAATCCGTTGTCAATTTGAACAACGTACCTTTTTCTATGCGACAGAAGCAGCGGCCGCGTCGAACCGAGGCCGCGCTCATCGGTGCTGGTTTGAAATACCGACATGCAAAAGGATCTGCAGTTAGAAGGCGTCCATTTCACTCCTAATTGCACAAACACGCGCTGGATGTTTTGAAAGTGAACAATTAAAATATATTTTTTAAAGAATTCTGACGTTTAAGTATTTTCCGTTGAGCGTATTTTGTTGCAGCAAAGTGATGCTGAGGTCAACCTGAATGCGTAAACTTTAAAATACCTGAAAGATTAGTTCATTAAGGCGTAATATCGTTTATTTAACCAGGGGTGTTATAAACAAACCATGTAGGATAAATACTACAGTATTACTGCAGTCAGCACAGGCACACAGGCCTACTCTGTAATATAATTACAATCATTTGTTTCATTGCGGTTTGAACTGCATCGAGGAAAAAGCTGACGAAAAGAATCGGCATGAAATAAATGGTGTTTCCGCCTCAGTCCTGCGTCGCATCCTGCATTCAGTCCGGCTCAGACGGGAACAGAACATGCGTCGTTGGTTAACGCAAAATCATAAAAAAAAAAAAAAAAATGCGTCTGTGAAATAAAGGTTTTATCTTGATCTACATGAAATAGGAGCAAATTAAAGAAGCATGTTTTGGTTTACTTTTAACACACAAGCTGGTGTTCAGTCAATAATTAGCTCGGTGCTCTGATGAACAGTAAAAACACATTTAAATATGTTATGTCTAAACGGACGAGATTAGAAGTCTATTAAATATACAATCGATGCATTTTAATATGACCTCGGTTACCTGCTAAAACACGAAGACCATGACTGTTGAATGAATGAGCTCATGGCTTGATATTACAGATGAACTTATCAAATAGCTTTTAACAGATGCAACGACTTCAAAGTGTTCATAGGAGCCTATATGACGTAATCCCATATTTACTCCAGCAATCATGAGCAATGACGACACATTTTAGTTTTAGCAGCTGAACACGCCCGACAATAACAGCCGGCAGGCGTGATAAGCACGCTGATTGATGCGCGCCGTATATTTTAATAGGAGCTCATGTGGATCTGGTACAGCATCATATTTCTCAGGTGGGAAGCACGAGGCATCTCCCCGAGCCGCTTTACAGCTCACATGGTAGACTTGTCTTTGTAAATGAAGTCAGCAGAGAGTTGTTAACCGGCGAGCAAGGCAGCAGGGCGAAGGAGAAATGCATCACGGCAGGATGGGCCCTCAGCTGCAGCGAGAAATGTCATGAGACTCGTCTCAATGCAGAGAAAGGTCCAGCTGCTGGACCGCGTGTGTGCGTGTGTGCGTGTGTGTGTGTGCCTGTGTGGGAGCATTGCTCGTTGGTGAGCCATGGTGTTATTGACAAAAACAGAATACATGAAAGAAATAGATAAATCAATGTTCTCCACTTCACCCTGTCCTTTGCATCGTCCTCCCTGTGTTGTTAGTAGTTTATTTGAATTAGAACTTCATTACCCAGCATGCCATAGGGGTGGAGCACACGCAGTACCAACCAGTACAGGGAGAGCTTGGTGGTTGCTAGGACGATAGCGCTGCAGGAGATGCAGCAAGCTCTGAATAAAGAATATTAAAAGACCAGTTAACGCCTCGTCTTCATGATATAAGAAAGACAACAACACCAGCCACTCTCATGTCCTCCCTCACTACGTCCATGTATCTTCTTCTCCTGGGCCGTCCATCATGGCTGTCCTCACCACTGTCTCTAAGCCGTCCATCATGGCTGTCCTCACCACTGTCTCTAAGCCGTCCATCATGGCTGTCCTCACCACTGTCTGTCCCTTCGTCCTATCACAGAGCACACCTGATACTTTCCTCCCCCCGTTCCAGCCTGCCTGCACACGATTCTTCACCTCCTTTCCACATTCTCTCCATCACTCTGCTCTGTTGACCCGAGGTACCTGACGTCCTCTACCTTCTTTACGTCTATTCCTTGTAGCTTCACTGTCCCCCCTGAGACCTTCTCATTTACACACATGTACTCTGTTTTTCATCCCTCTCTTTTCTAGAGCAGACCTCCACTTCTCTAGATTCTCCTCTACCTGCTCCCTGCTCTCACTGCAGATCACAATGTCATCTGCAAACATCATATTCAGAGGAGCTTCCTGTCTCACCTCATCTGTTAGTCTATCCATCACCATGGCAAGCAAAGAGGGGCTCAGAGCTGATCCCTGGTGCATCCCACCTCCACAATAAACTCCCCTGCTACTCCTACTACACACTTCACTGCTGTCATACATGTCCTGAACTACTCTGACATACTTCTCTGCCACTCCAGACTTCCTCATGCAGTACCACAGTTCCTCTCTGGCACCCTGTCCTAGGCTTTCTCTAGATCTACAAAGACACAATGCCGCTCCTTCTGACCGTCCCTGTACTTCTCCATTGCTAGCCTCAATGCTAACATTCCATTTGTGGTACTCTTCCTCTGCATAAACCCATACTGCTGCTCACTGTCCTTAGTCTAGTCTCAACCACCTTTTCCCATAACTTCAACGTGTGACTGATTAAAGTCATTATCAGTTTATTCCTTTTTTGTTGGATGTTTTATTTTCAGAAGTTACTGACAGTATATTAATTTAAACACTAAACAGGAGTGAAAGGGCATCGTCAAAAAGGTGAGGCTTGTTTTTATTTTTATTTTGGTTGAAACAAGGGCAGAATTTTTCTGTCGTTACCTTAATCTGTAATTATTTTCTGTTTCAGTAAAAGTAATCAGATTATATTTTTCTGTAATATACATTTGTTTAGGTGCATCAAAATTTTACATCCTCAAAAAGCTAAAAGAACACTAAATAAAGTGTTCTTTTAAGGTGAGTTAAGCTTAAACAATCATTTATAGATAAATGACGAACAAACAAACAAAATCAGATCCTTAAAAAATCCGTGGAAAAGTAGCTTTGTCATTTCAAAGTAGTCATTTAAATCTGCACTCCAAAATGTAGAGTCAGTATTATTTATTTAGCATCAAATCACAATAAAAGTTATGTGAAGCCAGTTTGCAAAGAGAGTTTATTCTACAGAGACAGTGGTGAATAAAATTAAAAGCTAAGCAGACCAGAACTAGAAAGGGGCTTGGGATATTTGGGAGACAGACGGATAAGAGAAAAAATACACTAAGAGAATACATGCGGGTGTGGGTTTTAGGATCCTACGGAACTAAAATTACGCTGAACAAAAATATAAACGCAACACTTCTGCTTTTCTCCAATTTTTCACGAGTTGAAATCAAAGATCTCAGACTTCTTCTCAATTCAATTCAATTCAGTTTTATTTATATAGCGCCAGATCACAACATAAAGTCATCTCAAGGCACTTTACAGGATTAGCAGGGAAAGACGTGCAGGGAAACACAGAACCCAACTTGACCCACAAGAGCAAGCACTCTGGCAACGAAGGCAAGGAAAAACTTCCCTTTAACGGGCAGAAACCTTGGACAGAACCTAGGCTCATGGTGGACGGCCATCTGTCTGACCGGCTGGGTTGAGAGAGAGAGAGAGAGAGTGGCAGGTCGGAGACGAGTCAAAAACAAGGAGATGGATAGGGAAGCGATAGCAAGACAGAGCAGGAGCAGACAAAAACAAGATGTATAAGACTGGAGTACTTCTGTGCACTCAAAAGGCCTATTTCTCTCAAATGTTCTTCACAAACTTGTTTGAATCTGTGCTAGTGAGCGCTTCTGCTTTGCCGAGACAAACCATCCACCTGACAGGCGTGGCACATCAAGATGCTGATTAGACAGCGTGATTACTGCACAGGTGAGTCTGAGGCTGGCCACAATAAACATGTGCAGTTCCATCTTGAACAGAGACATTTATTACCGGTAGGCCCTGGGCTCTGGATTTCACAGATATGCACAGAAAACCAGTCGGTATCTGGTGTGACCACCGCTTGCCTCACGCAGTGCAACACATCTCCTTCACTCGTGGAAAAATTGGAGCACAAACAAAAGTGTTGAGTTTATATTTTTGGTGCGTGTGTGTGTGCGTGCGAGCGCACGTGCATGTGCATGTGCACATGCATGAGGCTCAGCTGTCCACAGAGTTTTCTATCGATCTGGATAGCAAACTTTAGTCAACTCAGTCTTTTAGAGCAAGAAAACTCTAATTTGAGTGACCTACAATGTCATTTCTGTCTTTTCAGCTGCCTCCACTTCTCAGGCGCATTTTGGTAAAATCCTGCTGTAACCAGCTACAGTAGAAAACAAACATGTCCAGTCCTGTTGAGCAGGTAGAGAGTGCCTCGCAGTCATCTGTCCAACACCTGAAAAGGAACCATTACATGATGTTATTATTTACCTGTTAGTTTCACTGGAATCAATAGTCTAAGTCTCTTTTATAAGCCTGCTGAGCATTTGCGTCCGTCCAGGTAACTCTATCCTTGTTCATGCAGCTAAAGGCGCCTCACGCTCAGCCTAATTAGGGCTCTGCTGTATATTATGGGATGTCGTGCCGTAGAAACGCATTACTGATTCTTTATCTCACATCTTAGAATGGCTCGTATTGCTGCAACTCAGTTTGAGGAGAGGGATTTACTGGCTGGGACAATCACATGACCCCAGTAGGTTACAAATCTTACCAGTTCAGCTCAGATAAGCATGCCTCCACCTTTCTCCGCTTCAACCATGCATGTGTGGACCTCATTAAATCATCGACACACTGCAACCAAGTGCTGCCTGCTGCAGTTTAAGTGAGTCCAAATGCTCCTTTAATGCAACATTAGCCTGTAAATAAACAGCAAACCACGCATCATATCTTATACAGAAGAATGTTGCTGATTCTTTTAGTAAATCCCCGACAGGAAAACGGGACTTTCAGATAGAGTCTGTGCTCAGATCTGATTACAGACGCTAAGGTTAGCCCTCGCATGAACTACAACATTTTCCACTTACAGGTTATTCATGAGGACATAGTACTCCACCAGGTCGGCGGGGAGTCTTTCCCTCAGGTGGAGGAGTTCAGGTATCTCGGGTTCTTGTTCAGGAGTGAGGGAGGGATGGAGCGTGAGCTTGACAGATGGATTGGTGCAGCAGCTGCAGTGATGCAGTCGTTGTATCGGTCTGTCGTGGTGAAGAAGGAGCCGAGCCGAAAGGAGAAGCTTTCGATTTACCCGTCAATCCCCGTTCCTTCTCTCAACTACGGTCATGAGCTTTGGGTCAGGACCGAAAGGACGAGATCTCTGATAGAAACGGTCGAAATGAGTTTCCACCGCAGGGTGGCTAGGAACACCTCAGGATCCCCCTGGAAGAGATGCAGGAGGTGTCTGGGGACAGGGGAGTCTGGAAATCCTTGCAGAGACTGTTGGCCCGGCACCGGATAAGCAGTGGAGGATGGATGGATGGATGGATGGATGGATGGATGGACTATACCTCCCCATACACCATTTCAAAAAATTTGAGTAGAATAAGAAATGCTTGATCAGTCCTAAATCCCGGGTCTCCCAGCCATTAGACCTGGCGTCATGTTAACTTCCGGAAAGGAGGTTATGTTTTTGACGGCTTTGTTTCTGTTTGTTTGTTTGTTTGTTATCAGAATTACAGAAAAACTGCTGACCAGTATGGTGCAACCGGGCCCTACTCTAGAGCCAGCCTGGTGGCCGGGTCTCTGCCCACGGGGCTCGGCCGGATACAAAACAAATCTGGATTTTCCCATTTACTTATAAGGTCAGTAAGAAATAAAGGAGGTCAGTAAGAAATAAAATGCTAACATTAAAACCCATTTATGGATTCAAAATACACATCAACTCTGATTCACTTTGACTTTTCATGGTTGGTGCATGTCTAACGATACCAAGAACAATCTCGAACCTTTTGGTGCTGATCCAGATCACCATGTGGACAGTGTAGTTCCAGTTAGGAGGGGAACGAGCTTCTTGGGGGAGGTCTGTGCGCTCTGAGTGTTTTATTAGTTCAGTTCTCTAATTTTTAGACCTTTTTAATCTTGTTTGTTCAGTTATTCCTGAACTTGCCCTCTGTGCCTCGGATCCATGTTCCTTCTGTCTGTCTGCTCTCATCTTCACCGATCACTCCGTTCTATTCTGTATTACTCTGACACATGTCCCATGTGTAAACCTGAGTATCGGGTTTTCATACATCAGCAGTATTTTTATTCATTTGGTTCAGTACAGGATCACATCCAGCAATGCCATCATGTAAATTCATTACATCAGTCTTCAGGGGAACCTTGGAAAGAGATCTTACTGAACAGAACTCTTTACTCTCTGGGATCCATCTGGTGCTTTGAAGTTAAAAGCATATTTGAAGAGCTTGGAGAAAGAGCAGCAAGATGCAGGCCTATTTCTGTCAGGATTGCATACTCTTGGCTGTGATAATTTTCCCATTAATCTGGACCAGTGGTTGAGATTATTTTGAGTTGCTCTTTGTCTTGTTCTGTTCTTACACTGACTGTATATCTTTATTTTTCTATATTAAACAAACATGGCTTGCCTTCACTGTGCTATCTGTGTGAAACGCAGCAGCAAATACACAATAAACTCTGAGTCTGCAGCAAAGCCAGAACCAGACCGTCTCTCTTGTGTTGCTGTTCTGTCCGTATTGTTCTGTCTGCACCTGAATCAAGACGTGCCAGGTGTGTGTGAAGCAGGGCCTTATTGTCATCCTTGTCAGAGGTTGGGTTCCATCCATCTACAGCATCGACAGTGTCGACTTCACAAGATTAGTCCACTGAGTCCACTTTCACACGTTTGCTTTTGGCCAAAATGCAACGAAAGTTCTTTGTTTAGCGGGAATCCGCTGATGTGTAAAAGTCCATTCTGTCTTTCTGTCTCTCCCATCTCAACCAATCAAAACAGAGGGCCACCCAGTCGTTGTGATCTGCAGTGAGGTTTCTGTCTTTGAGCAGCATTTTCAGATGGCGAGGGAAAATGCTCGTTGCGGCAATTGTTTGATCTCTGTAAGATATGTATGGCTTGTTCTGTTCTAAAATGTCATGAGATGACCTTTGCTGTGATTTGGCTTTACAAGAAATTTGACATTTGATGGCAAATTTAGAAGAAGTTACAAGTAATTAAGAAGTGCCAACAGCCTTTTTCCAAAGTGTATTAACTTTCAACAAATGTATTTGTCAGGGGTCTGTGGATACTGAAATTGGGGAGTGAGATCAGCTGAAGCATTCAGTAACAGTGCTTTCACAAAACATCTGTTTACCTTGGCAGGCAAGAGAGAAGAGAGAAGTGCATACTTTTCAGTGACCCAAATGCAAATCAGACGGTGTGTAATTCATCATGTCTGCCGCTGTGGCTTCTTGGTGACTGTCAGTTAAGAAGGCGTTCCTTCAGTGTAACCCAGGACACATTTGTGGTCAAATGTAGTTTGGAAGACCTCTGAAGAGTCTGAATGATCAGATCTCAATGTGTGCTTGATGAGTTCGCAGCTGTACGGAGAGTCGGGGTTCTCCGGGACAAGCCAGGAAGCCAGGTCTGTACAGGGCTTGAGAAGTACGTCTCAGCAGCATGTTCTGGAGCAAGAGTCAATGAATAACTCGTCTTTATTTCAAGGTGCTCTTTGAGTCAGTCACTCCATACAGCTCAAACCATCTAGTCTGCATCACAGATAGACAAAGGGCGTATTCAGAGGCCACATTGTTGTAGCACTGAGGAAGTGATCAAAGTAGTAAAAAGTATTTCTTCAATAAAAATGATTTGATTTCAAAGTATTGGAGAGTGGCAGTCCAAGACTTGACAGAAAAAAACTATCAGGAAAAGAATGCAAAAAAGAAAGTAGAATAAGAAGCAAAGAATCAGCGCCATAGGACAATAGGCAGTAGAAGAAAGCACTTTGGTGACGTTCAAGGTGTCACAATTACACACAATTTAAAAGACACTAGCCTTGCTGGGTCCAGAGAGAATAAATGCAACGGCCGACGCCTCTAACGTTCATTAATAAACTATCTCTGTGTTGTTTAAAGCCAGCAAAAGGACAAATGGTCTTCCCACTAAAGGCTAGCCACAACCTGACTCCCTTTGGTCGAGAACACGACTAGCATGCCTCTGCCATCGTCCTGGGGTGAACCAGCTTCTACTGCACCGTGGATCACCTCCTTGGAGCCTAACTGGAATGCTGTCTTTCCTGGACTGGCGATGGAAGGGCGGCAACCTGTCTGCTGCACCTTGCGTTTGAGGAGCACCTGGTTGGCTTGATCCTGTTGGGACAGAAACAACAGAAGGGGGATAAGCTCCAAGAAATGCTGAGTCAAGCCTGGAAGTCAGAACACCCTGATGTGCCACGGAGGGTCTTTCTAGGGGGCATTGGGGTTAGCACCCTCCGTGGCTTCTTCATCATCTTCTTCTTCTTCTATTATTATTATCATAACCAACTGTTGGGCTTCCACTCTAACCTCTCAGTGGTGTTAAGAGCTTCAGGCTCGAACAGCAGGTTTAGTTTTCAACACAAATCCTCTGTGATAATTAAGCTTGTTCTCCCTGGCACCATTTCCTATCCCCTGCTCGTCTCTCTCTCCTGCCACTGAGCTCGAACCAAACCCACTGTCCCATCTAACCCATCTAACACAAATCAGGCAGAAATCTCGTTCCAGTGTGATTTCAATGGTTTGATAACAGACAATCGTTGATCAGGAAGGGCAGATGAAAGATCAAATTAAGAGCAACTTTCAAAATTGTAATTCACGAAAACATTGTTTTTCATGCACATTTTCACCTAAAAAAAACTTTACATTTCAAACAAAAGGCTGAAAAAATGTTAAATAAGAGTATGTAATGGACTTCCGACTACACCAGACAGAAATGCCAAAGCCGCTTTCTGTAAACAAATACCACATGTGCCAAACATTCAAAGATAATGTGATTTCCATTTCGACGTGGATGTTTGCAGAAGCAGCACTTCTGAGGACGCTGCATGTAGTTTATCCACAGGAGAGTCCATATCAGGAGAGGAAGGTCATCAGACGGGACACAGGAGAGAGTCGTCATTGGCCTTCCTTCCCCGGGCGCTGTTGTGAAGCTGTTGCACTTGAGGCGGTTGTGATTCAGGCAGTTTCAGGTTCCTGTGATATTAACCATCCAGCCCAACAACTTGAAACTACCTATGTCATACAGCCCCTGTTTGGATCCAGCGTCTCCCCTCTCGACTGTTAGAGTGACTGCAGCTGTTTGGCTAAACGCTGACAGCCAAGCTAACAAAGAGTCATCGGAGCAGAGCAGCAGCATTCAGAATCAATAGAAAAAGCCTTTTCTGCAGAACAACAGGCACAAATTCCAACTGGAACAGCACTCTGAGAGCACAGACCTCCGCCAAGCAGCTCGTTCCCCTCCTAATTAGATTTACACCATCCACATGGTGATCTGCATCATCATCAAAAGGTTCTAAAATCTTCTTGGTATCGGAGTTAATGTGTATTTTTTAACTGATTTCTGAATCCATGAATGGGTTTTAATGTTAAAATGTGATATTTTCACATCCAGAAGACATTTTTCATCCTGCAGTTTTTCATGAATCCTGTTAAAAAATCAGACAAACAAACGGCGTCAAAAACAGAACCTCTTTGTGGAGGCACAATGTAAAATGGGATTCCCCCCCCCCCCCCCCTTCAACTATACTTTTGTTTCCCAAACTATTTTAAGCCTTAGCAGGAAAGGGCGGAGGGTTATCATGTGACGGGAAAAGGCACGAGTATATCCAGTCAAGTGGGTGGAGCTATGCTTTTATTGCATATTTCCTTTTACGCTATGGGCGGCAGATTTTTTGCATTGTTATAGATAATGCATAAAGGACTTGATGAAACTTGCTATTGGGGTTTGTTATTCAAACAGGCTTTAGACCTTGCTGGAGTTCCGGTATGTGCTTTTTCTCCCGCCTGCATCCCATCTGCTATGAATGGAATGGGAATGTCTGTGATCCAGTCAGGTCTGCAGATGCCAGCACTAGGCCTGTCTGTCATGTCCAGCACCCTCCACCGAAGGGACAGAACCTTTTTAGGTGACGGAAGCAGGGGGACGCTTCACTGGCAGGTACCACCTACCTGTCCATCAGCAAAAGGGATTGTTTTAACAGCAATGTGCTAAATGCTAGCCCACCTGGCTCTGAATGTGACTAGAAGATGACACTGATTATATTTGTAGAGCATTAAACACAGCTTTGAATAATTAAGGGACTCAGTTCAGCCCCATTGCTTTTCTTTCTATCCTCTAGAGTTTGACTTCTCCTTGCTTGTGTCTCGGCCCTTCCTGACTGGACGCTACGATCATCAGCGATCAGTTCCCCAGTACTGACATCCACTCAACCCGCTCCACATCCGCTCCCAGCGTGCAGCAACACTGGATGAAGTAGCATGTCCTCTTTGAAGCTATCTGGAATGTCTACATAGGACAGCTCACTTTCAAGCAGGAGAGAAGTTTGCCGTACATCACAGATTGTTCTCATTTCCGTTCGCTCTTTCATCTTCTCAAAGAATCTACTAAAAATGTATTAAATTGGAAATAGTGATGCTCTTCTTTTTTATTTTGGCTGTTGTGAGCTGGCTTTTATGTAAAGATGTTAACAAGTAAGAATAATTTGATTCTATATCAAATGTCTTACATACAATCCAAATGTCTCACTTTCGATAAAAAATACACGAAGACCAAAGTATCAGCAGGCCTTTGTATGTAATACTTTCAGACGGAAGGATTTAAATTCTAGTCAGTTGTGTGAGTTTATGTATGTTGTGTGTTGTTTTTTTAAAGTCTGAATAAAATAAGTATTATTATTATTAATAATAATAATAATACTGGTCAATGCACATATTTAATACATATACTGTCTGGTGTTTGTACACTAGATTGTTTTTGACACTTTTTGCCATTTGACATAAGCATGATTTGTCAGTCTTCAACATTCAGTAACTTCATCATTCATCAGCTTCACAGGGTCATCAGCCGCCACCACCAGCGTCTGAATCCATGTGGCGTATCGACCGCTGCTCAGGACAGATGGTCTGGATCTCAGCTGCCCTGAAGGGTCCAAGCAAAAACGTTTTCACATATCATTTAATGTAATGAACCGTGTTACTTCATTGACTGGTCGCTCCTGATTTGACATGTAGCCAGATTTTAGTAGAGTCGAGTCATAACTGCAGACTGTGGATATATTAGTTTGTACATTTGATACATGGAACATCAACATTTCTACAACATCTATTTCCCAGCAGGTTTTTCCATTGGGAGGTGGGAAGGTGATAAGTAGCTGCATTTTGTTATGACCCTTTTCTTCTCATGCAGATATAGAATATAGTAGAATGTACATTTCAGCATCTAGATTAAATACTTTAGGCTTTAATGTCTCCATTAGAGATACAGGGGTGCATGAAAGTGTGTGACACCTTTAGAGGTTTTAGAAACAAAAGTCCTAAAACAAGATAAAGAGAAGCCAATAAAACCAACGAGACTGAGACATAAGGCTTGTTCATGTATTTATGAGGAAAATTATCCTACATATGTGTGGGTGGAAAAAGTAAATGGACCTTTAGCTTTACCAGTTCATCTGAAAGGGACGTTAGAGTGAGGTGGCTCAATAATTATAATAATTATTTCATTTCAATTGATAGCAAGCCAGCCAGAAGAAAACTGCCAAACTACCATATAGAGCAGAAGAGGTACCAAAGACTGGACAGGTAGGACATGACTGGATATGAAGACAGCATCGACAGAGACTGAGACTGTCTGAAGTCAAACGAGGACGGGTTCACCCCTCTGCAAAAGACCGTGATGGCAAATAGCACAGCAATTTAAAAATGATAGCATCTTTAATGCTGAACAGTGCAGTCGATGCAGCTGTTGGAGCAACACATGGAGAAGACGTCTTTTTCAGGCGAGGTCTTTATGACACATTATTACACTCTGCACTTATATCAACAACATGGCTGCATTCAAAGAGTCCAGGACCGAAAACTTTCTGCCTCCAGTTAAAATCTCTGGGGCATTTTGACATGTATAAAATATGACAAAGGAACTCTGGGGCGTCTCAAGAATGGAAAACACTCCACATCAAAACGGCAGCGTCTGCCCTCCTCAGTTCCCAAACATGTCCAGAGTACAGCATGGTAAAAGGAGAGCTGATGGACACGGCGATCAACAGGACTCCGTCCCGCCGCTCTGCAACCTGTTGGTGGGATCATTTCACAGAGAAACAGGGTTTCTTTAACATTTTCTGTTACAGATGCCACAGACTGTTGTAATTTCTCGTCTATAGTGTCCAAACGTTTGGCGGTTTGCCCCGCTGGTCTGTGTTTCCCACCCTGATCTGTGGCAGCCCGAAAGAATGCACGCTATATGTTTTAGATTTGCTCAGAGACTTCTGAAAGATTTACTAATGTATATCCATGTTAACTGCAGTTCTGTCATCATGCAAGTGTGACAGGCAAGACTTGAAGTATTACCATCCTCTGAGCTGATTAGAGCGGATGTGACTGGATCCAGCAGCAGGAGGTCAGACTGCTGTAGTAAATCTAGCCGCTTAAATCCCCTCAGCGCTGGGTTCCTGTTGGCTAATGAATTTCCAACTGTGTGACCCTGATACACATGAAGCAGCGAGGCCATGTGGAAGCATGCAGAGACACACTACAATCCAGCGATTGGAGGATTTTTATTTTTTTAACAAGTCATTGGAGGAGCTATAGTCTCATGAGAGGGATCCTGGTGAAATGGACAGAGAAGCAGGCTGTCCAGTCCCAGAGACGAGGACGTATAGACAGGAAGGACAGCTAAGAAGGCAGACTGTCCAACAGGCACAAACTATCCTTTGGAGAGTCTTTTGTTGACTAACAACAGGCAATAAGGGGCAATAAGGCAGCCATAAAACCACACTATGCAGTGCACCACTCTGCAACCTCTACTTCCTCCAACCACCAATAAAGGAGTTGCTCAATTACCCCCCCCCCCCCCCCCCCGTGATAAAAAGTAAAGGTGGGACTAGAGACGGATGGGAAAAGGAAAGAGGCTTGCAGACAGGACAGCGATGAGGCTGGAGACAGTGTGGCGCTGAAAGTCTCTCTCAATATGGCGCCTGCCGACTGGTAGCCCGAAACGTGCAGACGCTGCCCGCCCTCCCACTGCTGTCCTCTCCAGCTTTCTTTGTTTCTGTCTTTAGCTTCCTCTCCTTGCTTGCTGCTTTCTGTCGCCTTGTCCCACTCTAAACCTTTGATTTGATCTCTTTGCTATGCTTTCAGCTTTCCTTTACGCCGTTTCTTACCCAGTTCTTGTCCTCACTACCCAGCAAACGTACAGCAGCTGCAGCAGCAGAGGAAGTTCAGCCATGTGTTCCTGATCAAAGCTCCACAAAGAAGCCCTTGGGGGGGGGGGGGGGGGGGGTCACCGCTCATGGAACACAGCTCGTAAGAGCGTTGCAGCTAGCCTGTGGTGACCCAGGGCGACGGTCAGGTTGAATCTGGACCTGTCCCAGCAGAGTTATCAGGACGACTTTGTAAGACATCATATTAGACTTTTAGTTCCACCAAACTCCTTTCATCCAGAAAACATAATTATGTTATGATACTTAAGAGCTAACACTGTCCCAAACATGGACGGTTCATTAAAGCCAAAAGGCATTCCAGAGGCAACAGGGGCAACTTCTGCCTGTACAGCTGACACAAAGATGGATGATGTTTGAAGCAGTTTTTGGACATGGTAAATAATATAACTATATACTGCTTATTATGTCGCAGGATTACTACATCCATGCAGAAACTAAACTAAACGCTAGCATAGGAAAATTACAGGATAAAAAGCATTTTAATGCTACACATTTATACGAACATGGTGCTGTTTGATCTATGCGCATGCACGTTCTGTGTTTCTGGCGTGAACAGGAAGTGGAACTCGCTACAAATCAGAAATAGAAGCTCGAACTCTCTCACAGGAAATGGACCCGCTAACATGTTTCCCACAGACAGACAGGAAAATCACTGTAAAGGCGAACATCAGCGCAGATGTGTTTTTACCACTGGTGAAAGTTGAGCTAGGACAATCTGCTCTGACGTCACCGGTAAATACTGCACTAACATTATGTACTTTTGTAGTTTTACGCTCATTTCATATAAGCATGGGAAAAAAATAGAGACTGGTGATCATTTAGTTACAGCCTTTCAATAAAAAAATATATGCCGACCATTACAAATAGAAATGAGCACATGACAAGAGATTCTTTATAAAACAACAAGACACAAACAGAATCATGAAGGTTTCAGAGCTTGAACAAAGAAAATGTTGTGTTTCATGTGTGAATTTTGTCTTTAACAACTTTTACGATGGTTGATAATTGATTTCAGTACTTTTGGACCCATTTAATGTAATTACATTTTAACGTCTTGACTGAATAATAAATGCATTGTCTGGATCTGGCCGAAGTGAAAGTTGTGGTGCCTTTTTAAAGAAAATACTCTAGAAAGTAACGGGCCTTGGATCACTGAACGGGACTTTTCAAATGGCCGCTGGTTAAAATAACTCTAAAAATAGTTTGGAGTGATCTTTAGCTTGTATTTTTATCTTTGGAAGTTTATCATTCCAGTGAAAGTTCCTCCAGCGCAGATCGTGTAAAGTCCTGCTGCCTGCCTGGGATTAAGCTGGCATTAATTATCGGTCTGCAAGTTTCCATCAGAATCAATGATAAAATCAAAACGTATGATCAATTTTAAAGAGTGTTTTTCATGTTTTAAAGAGTGTTTCTAATATTTTAAATAATGTTTCTAATATTTAAAAGACTGTTTCTAATATTTTAAAGAGTGTTTCTAATATTTTAAAGACTGTTTCTAATATTTTAAAGACTGTTTCTAATATTTTAAATAATGTTTCTAATATTTTAAAGACTGTTTCTAATATTTTAAATAATGTTTCTAATATTTTAAAGACTGTTTCTAATATTAAAGAGTAAAGGATGAGAGATTTTCTCTTTTATTTTATTTTTTTACTGCAGCTGTCTCTTTCCTTCCAACCGAAAAGCCGAGTGGATCTTCGAGTGGAGCGGATCTTCTTGGACATAAAGGTGCCAGACTTGATTCTTGATAATAACCAGTTCCTTCACAACCTACGTCAACAAACCTCCTGACATCGTTCCACAAAGAACTGCTGAACCCTGAAAAAATGATCCAGCCTTTCAAATGTTGCTTAGAAAGTTTGAATTGAACTAATGCGTTATATAAATATATATCAAATATCCACACAATTCAAACTCCGTGGCGCGGCGTTTGTCTGCTGCATCCTTCAGAGTTATCGCTGCAGGCCGACATGCAGCCGCGCTCTGAACATCCTCGGTGAGCAGCGTGATTCTGACGCACAGCGACGGAGCTACACTAGAGGACCACAAGCAGATGAAGTCCAAATTGTCTGGATGGGAAATGAAAATCCAATCATCTGATTAATGAGGCCTGTAATGCACTCCGGATTTATCCTGCGCTGAGGCAGAGGGAACCTGGGGCGGGGGGGCTTCCTCGGGCCCTCTCCGGCTCCTCGTCTAACTGTGGGCAGGTCGTTTCCTGAAACCGAGAGAGCGGTCTTAATTTAGAACTTCCATTGCTGTTCTATCTATCCTACCCTCAAGTGAGAATCGAAATGAGCTGCTCTTTATCCAGGAGAGACATTATAGTAATTTTTTCATGATAATTAATCGCAGTGTTGTCCCGTCCAGAAACTCACCCCGCGCCGCACGGAGCCTGGAGGTCCACTTCTCCATCAGCCCATATGATGATGAACGATGCAGCTGTTTTCTGTCTTCTTTTTTTTTTTTTTTTTATCTCCACCCTCGCTTCTTGAATTAGATCGTCACATTTCTGTCAGTGAAACTCGGAGCTCCGTCGGATCCCCGGAGTCCGAGCCTGGACATAAAAGCCGGCACTTGTTCCTGTGCGTTTGGGCCGAGAGGGTCAGTCCAGGCCGAACAGGAACGCGCGTCTGGAGGCCATGCAGTCTGTCTGGTCGGAGAACCGCTGAAGCCGCGACGAGGTCTGCTTGTGGGCAGAAGTGAAGAGGGGCGTGTGAGAAATAACACGACAACAATATAATGGCACATGTTATGAACTAGTTCGTATTTTACTCTCTACTGAGACTGGATATGAGGAGAGCCTATACTCCCACTCCGAGGGTGACGGAGCCGGGTTCACCCCGCCGGGCCGGTCTCTGAACCCGCAGAGTAGAACCGCCGAACGAGCAGGGTTCTAACGAGCTGAAATAAACTGGTAAACGACAACGGAACAGGCATCAGTGTGTGTTTTAATGATAGCTACCGCTGTCAAAGTTCAGGTAACATTTCCTTACAGGTCTATAAACGAGTTATTATTATTATTATTATTACAGGTCTATAAATGATTAGTATTACAGGTCTATAAACGAGTTATTATTATTATTATTATTATTACAGGTCTATACATTATTTATTACTGATGTTGTTGTTATTATTATTGTTACCGGTTTATAAATGATGTATTATTATTATTACTACAGGGCTATAAATGGTTTTTATTAGTATTAGTATTACAGGTCTATAAATTAGTTATTATTATTATTGTTGTTGTTATTATTATTACAGGTTTATAAATGATGTATTATTATTAATTATTAGTATTATTATTATTACAGGTTTATAAATGATGTATTATTATTAATTATTATTGTAATTATTATTATTATTATTAAAAGGTCTATAAATATTTTCTTTTAATTATTGTTGTTATTATTACAGGTCTAGAAATGATTTAATATTACTAATATTATTATTACAGGTCTAGAAATGAAATATTATTATCATTATTATTATTGGTCTATAAATGATTTATTATTGTTATTATTGTTGTTGTTATTATTACAGGTCTATAAGTGATTTATTATTACTATTGTTACGATTATTACTAATATTATTATTATTACAGGTCTATAAACGATTTCTTCTTATGTTCATTCAAACAAAGTACATGCTGGAAATAGTTGCTGAATTTTTATGGTGATTATTATTATTCATAATAATTATTCATGATTATTATTATTCATAATAATTATTCATGATTATTATTATTCATAATAATATTAACAATAATTAATGTTGCTTTCATTATTATTGTGTGAGGCAATACAATTAAATGTTTAATTAATTGCGCGTGCAACTACAACAAACGTAAAAATATCATTATTAATAAATGGCCTTGATTTCGACGGTGTGACGGAATCAGGAAATCAATAGAGAAGAATCAGAGAAACCTCAAAACGTTCTGCAGGTTACAGAAAAGAGCTTTTCCCGCGCGTTGCTGTTGATCCCACTGAGGAGGAACGATTTACGCATCGCCGTTCATTCCTGGAATAATTGTTCGTTAGGTTCAGCCAAAGGTTCAGCCTTACGTTTCACTGAGATTTCAATGATTTGTGCAGAAATCTTTGCGTTCGGAATCATCATTTATGAGGGCGTCGCTTCTGTCCCTGCGTCATCACGAAGCGAGGACGCCGCTGCTCTGACGCAGGAACTGTAATCATCCCTGCACTCTCAGATATTAGATATTGCTGACACGACAAAAATCACAGCAGCTCCGTTTTACATCAGCGAACCGCAGGGATTCGTGATGGAATGGATCACGAGTCCAAACACAAACATTTCAACTCACATTTATCCAGTTGGGTTAAAAGAAGAAAGAAATAAACACAATCATGCTTTTGTCTCGCCGAATACACCATTAGATTGTATGGAGGACATAAAGAGACATATTTAGCTTGTAGTCAGAGGAAGAGAAGAAAGACACGAGATGCTGCAGGAAAAGAAAGGACTTGTTAAACCGGAAGAGAACTCGGACCTGCAGCATCAGTCGAGGACAATTCTGCTCCCAATCAAAACGAACTCTTTGAGTGTCGCTTTTATTCACGCGTGTTTAAACCTCGAGCATCTCAGACTGACATTTCCACGATGGATTAGAGAAAGCTCAGACATACAACTGTGTGTGTGTGCGTGTGTGTGTAAGTGTGTGCGTGTGTTATGAGGACACTAAAGCGCGTATAGCCGCCTCGCCCTGTCCTTTCTCCACCGCTGCTGGACGCGGGAATGGAGAGCTTCATCCGGCAGCAATAAATTCATCGCAGCGAGAGAAGCGAAGGACCAAAACGGCTTCCTTTGTGTTTAAGAGCCCGCCATAAACCGGCATGAGGGAGAGGTCACGAAGCGAGGGCGAGGCAGACCGGAAGGAGAGCGAGGGAGTGACCTTGTCTCGCCTCCAGACCCCCCCCCCGTTACCGAGCGCTCTTCCCATCTGTTGTTTTCGACTTCACTTTCTTCATCCTGTCATTTGTAAGTCAGCCATTCTTTCTCGTTCACGCTCACCTTCAGGTCCTTCTCTCTTCTTCACGCCTTTGTCTTCACCCCGAGCTGCGGGCAGACGTTGCCGCTCCTCCCCCCCCCCCCCCCCCCCCCCTGGAAGGCATTTTCTTCTGGTCATCTTCTCTTCTCTTCCGTCTCTCGATCTCTCATTCCTTGTATTTGCTGTCCGTGTACTCTCCGTGTACTGTCTGTGTACTGTCCGTGCTCTTATACGCCGCCGTTTTGGACCCAAACCGGTCCCGTCACTGCTCCCGGTATTTCTGTCGACGGCTCTCAGCAGCTTCTGTCTTCCAGCTTCTGTCTACTCTGAATCCAGAGAAAAGGATCCGCCGTCCTTGAAGGCACCGGGACCGGGACCGGGACCGGGACCGGGCGCGCATCATCTTGAACACCCCCTGCGGTGCCCCGCGGTGATCGGCTGCAGTCTGGACGGTTCGGCTCCTGCGAGGACGAGGATGAGGAAGAGGGAGAGGAAGAGGGGGTGGGAGAATAGGAGTCTGTTTTTGTCTGAAATCTGCGAACAATGATCCCGTTCATGTCAGTCACCGGAGCCCCGGGACGCGGCGAGCCGCGCTCACGCGGTGATGACGTTTGCCCGGAGCTTTTTTTGAACTGCTGCATGAGGGTCGTGGAGTCGCCGTCTTGGAGGGGACGGGGGGACGGGGGGGGGGGGGGGGTGGCGGGTAGCGGAGCGACACCTTGAATGTCCGAGTGTCCGAGAGATGGGGCTGCAAAACATCATGGAGCGGTCCGTGCTTTCAATTGGGGGGGGGGGGGGGGGGGGGTTAGAGACAGCTGGAAACACTTCCTGTTTGACAGTTTTATATAATAAAATATAATAATAAAGACTCCTCATGAAGATGAAGATGAAGATGAAGACCAGCTCCACGACCCTCACGCAGTCTCCTCTTCCACGCACGTATTTGTGTTGCACTTTCCCGTCAAAACCACATTTGATGCGGGTCAATCATTAACAGCTGATCCCACGTCAGCGTGTGATCGAGCGGAGCCCCCACTCACGACCTGACCCACGCACGCCACCGGCTACAGGACTGCAGTGGCCGCTTTATTTACAGACAGCTCCAGTACCTTGTGCCAAAATCAGTTATTGTTTCCTGAAATGTGGGGCCTTAAAAAAAATTGTACAAGAACATTGAAACAATATCTGTGGTATAAGTACATGGGTATGTATTAAAAACACCTGTTGTAAGAAATGGACTATTGGAAATGTTTAAATGATCTGACATGAACTGGATCCGAAGCAGGAGGCTGGAGCCTATCCCATCTGGCATTGGGCTGGAATAGGGAACACCCTGGACAAGTCTCCAGTTTCGGGCCAGATAATGAGAAATTCCACTGACACGCACATTGCACCTGCAAACACACAACAACATTTCAATTACACTCTAACGGCCCCTTGAAACAGCCACACGGGTGTGCATCGGGCCGAGCATGCCATGATCGGCACATCTGGAGTGGTGCCTTGCTCACGGGCACCTCGGCAGTGCTCTGGAGGCAGACTGGCCCCTCTCCAGCGACCGGAACTTGCTCCACATTTCGTCTGAAATTGGGACTCGAACCGGTGAACCGGTGAACCCAACCCACTGATGATGATGATAATGAATATATTTATTAGATAGAATGTTAGAGTACAAGTACAGTCACACAGTAGCATGTATTACAGTACAAGTACAGTCAAACATCCTGTCTAAGAGGAGCATTTCAAAAAAGCCCTTGTGGTCTTGTTTCTGTTGAAAGTCCTTAGTACATAAATAACAATACAATGTTCGCAATACAAATAAAAATAAAAGCAATATTAAATTACTCAATTGATGCAAAATAACATTAGAGAAATAAAAATAACATTACACCACAGATGCAAACTAACAATAAATTTAAAATGAATCACACCACAGATGCAAAATGACAGTGAATGACAATAAATTACATAAATTACAATAAATTACTAAGACACTTAATATGTGCAACGTAGGTGGACAAAAAAAAGGGGGGGGGGGGGGGTTGATCCGGAGAGAGTCGTGATGACTATCTCCGTTTCTGTCCCCCTAAAAGGTGTATTTTTAGGGCCGTTTTGAAGGAGGCCAAAGAGGTGCATGTTTTGAGGGCAGGAGTCAAACCGTTCCACCCTTGGGGGGGCAGTATTGTAAAAAGATGATTTACCCATGTTAGTCCTATAGGAGGGGGTAATCAGGTTGTTGTTTGAGCTCCCTCTAGTGTTGTGGCTGTGGGTGTCACTAAATCTGTGGAGGTGTTTCGTCAGGTATGCAGGGATTGAGGGGACTGAGCCCCCCCCCCCCCCCCCCCCCCCTTCTTTTGTGTGTGTGTGTGTGTGTGTGTGAGTGTGACGTCACCAGACGTGGAACGCGATTTGATCTGTCTTTGAGTCGGAGTGAATAGAAGCATCACATTTCTAGGGCAGAGATTAAAACAAACCTCCAGAATCACAGCGGTATCTTTTTGAAATTATAATTTTCCTTATGTTTACATGATCCGCCATGTTTATAATACTGTAATGATCCTTATAGGGGATTATTGTTAGAGCGTTAGTGTGGCGCTGTTCCTTTAAATGATGACGTGTGATGTGCGCGCGCAGAGATGTTGTGGCGATAGAACAGAGAGAGAAGAATAAAGTGGAATAAATCCTGAGAAATAAATCCTCATCTCTTCGCACCGACGTTACAAATACTTAAAAATTAAATGTATGTCTTGAATTAAGGCAGTTCCATCGTCGGACAGCGTCTGTCTCCAATTGAACGCGAACGTAACTCAAATGAAATGAGCAGCAGCCGCAGATCAAACGCTGTCCTATTTGTTCCTCCTTAGGCCGATAAGAGGCCGCATTGTTGGAAGATGGAGTCTTTGAGATGAAGTTGTGGCTGCATATGAAGCCCAGATGGATGTCAGCGGACAGACATAGGCTGCGCATGCGCGTAGATGGTGTCCAGAAAGACTAATCGATGCCGATTCTCGCCACATTCTTCAAATGAAGATGTCTAAAAGAATGAGACTAACGTCGTCCTTTGGCGCTTGCACCCAGACTCACGGTGCCATGAGGCCGGAGGCGGAATGACGCATGACGCATGACGCATGACGCATGACGCATGATGCACGGCGATGATCATTTACCCGTCCATGCTGAAAATCAAAGCAAGTGTGTGAAGGTGAAATATTGCCACGTGTCATTGTATTAATTATATATTTGTAGTTTATGCACGCCCTCGTGCACACGCGCGCACACACACACACCGACAAAGACTTTCTCCTTAATCATAAACAGAAGAAAGAGTTGTCGACGTAGACGTTTCTTGAAATGGCGGACACCACCCCCACCCCTCCCACCCAGACCCCAGTCATATAACCAGTTACCATGACAACTAGACCCCACTATAAAGTTTTACAACACAGAAAGAGTATGCGACCCCCAGTCCGTGTCCGTGTGTGTCTCTCACTGGGAGGAATGGTAAAGAAGAAAGAGGATCCGTGTCAAAACAGATTGTATTCTCTCTCTTTCTTCCTCCCATGCCTTCAGAAGTTGTTTTCCATCAGAGGGCTCCCTGGGGAACCGAGGCATTTTTCATTAAATCGCTCCAGTGAGTGCATTAGGAGAATTAAAACATATTTATAGAGCTGGATTAGCATTTCTTACGGGTCCACACGCAGGGGCCCACGGTGACCTTGCGTGTCCGGGGGGTCAAGGTCTGTTTGTTTTAAGCATACTTTCACTGTTTCACTGCGTAAATCAATAGAATGGTCGGGTCCGACTGCAGCCACACACTGCTGCTGATGAGGTCAGATTACCGCTCTGAAATAATCCATCTGATGCTGTCACTGTGTAAAGGCCCGAGGGCGCGGTGGCTTCAAAGACACTGTGCAAAATGGAAAGAAGGGATGCTTTATTGTTTCAACGAAGCAACCAGTAGCTCTGAAAACGGATTGAACCGTTCACTGAGAAGCTAATGAGGAAAAAAGAGACATGCCTGAACCCGTTCAACGTTCTGATCAGGTGTTTCAATACAAAGACTGTGTGTGTGTGTGAGATGACATCATATTTCATGATATAATATTTATTTTGCTTTTAGAGGCTGTTTCCTTAGTGCCTGAATGCAAATCAGCGGTGAACTCGCGGGGTTATGATGAAGTTGTTATCTGCAGTAAGACAGAAAGAAAGAAGCGTTTTTCTGTTGCACATCTTTTTCAGCACAACTTCTGAAGCTGGATGTTCTACCAAAGCCAGATGTCTAGGGACACAGTCTGTCCAAAAAAAAACCAGTCGCATCAGCAGAGAGACTCGCTGTGCTGCCAAACATCTCCCTTTATCAACTATCGAAGCGTCTTCTGAGAGGCAAGCAGGAAGAGCGCGTGGTTCAGCCACAGCGAGTTCACTCGGGGGGGGGGGGGGGGTTTGTTCATGTGGACGTGCAGCTGCGTTCAACATGTTGAAGTTCAAAGCCTTCCATGAGGCACATCACCGTCCGTAGAAGCTACTGACTGATACATGGATTTAGTATTTCAGCAACGCAGGGATTATTGTCAATGCCTCATAATTTAAAGTCTATATAATCCTAATCAATTCAAAGAGTGATTGAATGATTAAAGTAATTATGTGGATAAAGCGGCCAAGAAAAATGAATGAATGAGATTGTTGGACCATCAAATATGTTTTAAAACTATTTAAACTATTCTGCTGGCCACTTTTTTCATAAAAAATATTCTCACAGTTTATTGTTATAGATACTTTGATATAATACAAAACATAATTTTCTAGTATTACCAAAGATTACATCGAGACCATGTCTTTCCGCTGATTGATCTCAGAAGTTTCACGCACCTGTAATGCATTATTATGGCCAGGAGGGGGCACTGTGGTACAAAGAAAGAAAGAAAGAAAGCTTCCTGAATGGTTTTTTCTGGTTTATTTGCTCCACACATGAGAGAATTCAGTTTTCAGGATTTTAGCGTTTTCTTAAAAAGCAGGATTTTCAATCCGTAAACAGTCTTTGTTTATTCTCATTCCTTTGAATAATGTTTTATTTAGTAAGGCGGCGACTTCATTTATATTTGAACCCATTCAAAGGGACATTGTGATGAATGTATTGTGTGATTTGGACGTCGTAACAACATCAACATCATCTGCCGAATGTCATCACTATTTATCGACCGATTTAAGTGATTGGTTTCATTTAGAATCATTTCCAATCTGTAATGCATCCATTCATTCAATTCTGAAAGGAAAGACACAACAACCCCCAACCCCAGTCAATAGCCATCTCCCAGAATGCACCTGGCTCTGGCCTGCAGTCCTTTTACAGTTGTGTATATCACGGACGCTTTTACTACCGCCGACAGACAATTAAAGTCTGCTGAACACACGCTCGCTGCCCGTCAGCAGGCTGTGGCTCCATAAAAAGCATCTTTCTGTGAAAACGAGTGGCCAGACTGTCACGGGGAGGGGGGGGGCAGAAACCCCACTGCGATCAGGGTTTAATTCCGAGCCCTATAAAGTGAGGAATCCAGCAGCACTCCACCTCAAACACGTCTGACCTTGAGCCAGAGCCAAAGGGCGGCCAACTGCATCTCCCTCGCATCACACCCGGGCCGAGACCGCAGGACAGTCAGCGAAGAGGAATGTGTTTCCCCCAAATTAAGGGGGGGGGCAAAACAAAACAGAAGGTGTTCTGGCCTGTAACATCTCCTCTGAACGTCGCTTTCAGCTCCATGAGGCGCCGATGCTTAGGGCAAAGAAATGTAACTGAGAGCAATCTCTGGAGCGCTGAGAAGGAAGATAAGAATCCAACATGGATGTTTAAAAGAAGACCAGATGAAGATGGGTGAAGGCGCCTCTCTCCAAGCGGCTGCTGCTCCAGCCCAGGCCTCGCATCAGAGGCTGGAATGGCTTCACCAAAGTGGATGACTTCGACGCGGTGGAATGGGCCTGCAGGTGGACCCACACAACGTCTGGTTTCAGGTCACAATGCAGAATACCAACACTTTGAAGGTCCTCCAAAGACAGGAGGAGGAAGGACAAGCTGCTCCGGAGGGACTTAGATGAAGTGGTTCAGAGCATCCCGAGCAGTGAGAGCAGACCTCAATGGGCATGTGGAGGCACCAGTTGTGGACCAGGGAGTGACAAAGATTAGCATGAGTGAAGTTAAAAAGGCGATGAAGAGGATGAAGAATGGGCAGGCAGATGGACCGGACGACATATAGCTGTCAGGTCCAACATGTTATACACGGGTGTTTCCACTTTGAGCATTTTGCTGACACTTGCTCAGTCTCATCACATGAACATAGATGAAAACCATATTAATTCACTTCCAATAAATGTGGGCGTGCCAGGGGTGCAGTGTGCTGCCCTGAGGAACACCCACAACAGCCGTTAGAGGGTAATCCATAGTCAGCTCAAGTCTTTTGGCCAGCGTGCCTCAACCATAAATAATACACATGCATTGACAGAAACATGTACCTAATTAAATCTAATTTATGTCCAGCATGCGTCAGTAGATTTTCTCCTCCAGATACGGGGGGGGGGGGGGGGGGGGGCAGCGACCCAGTGCTCTGTACTGGTGCACGGAACAGTCAGACATTAGTTTAACTAATGCGTGGCTGTTGTAATGTTAGAAATGACTGTTGTAATGTTAGAAATGACTCGTGCCTATAAAGCGATTTGCCATCTGGCAGCCGAGTGTTTATTAGTGAACCATTAAAGTGAAGGAGAGCCTTTTAATCCTCCAACCATCTGCATGCACTAATTTCGTTTAGCACCTTCGCGTTCGATCAGGTTGCTGTTAGTGTCTTATCTTTTTCACTTCTTAAAGAGAATGCTGTCGTGTTGTTTTTCTCTAACGCTCCATATGAAGTGCAAAACTAAAAACCTGATTTGAAAGTGGCTCAAGGAAGCTGCCGGTTACTGAAATTGGATGTTTGACCTGATCAGCGAAGCCCCGTGCCCTCTGAAGAGCAGTTCCCTTTGAGCGACACTAGATGGCGAAATAGAGCAAGAGACGCTGCACAGCGGCTTCACTTTCCTTTACGCTTTGGTTTTAACTCAATGTGACTTCAGTAACATTTCAACCAAATTACTTTTGTCAAAATTCAAATTTGTTTTATACACAACTTCCAACAGAGAATGAACTCAGCAGCTGCAGCAAACAATGAAACGCTGCTTCTTTTTTATATGGTATTTAATTTTCATTTGATTTTGACATCAAGCATGTGGTTTCATTTATGGTAGATATGTTTGCTTTTAATTCATTATAGAATTCACATCAGGGCATTGCTTGTTCATTAATGGCCTTAAAAAGTCCTTAATTTTTATTCTGTTTTGTAACAATCAGCCGTTTCTTTAAAATATAAGACCCAGCTTATGAGTGCAAGCTTTGTATTCTAATACATCAGAGAGAAATATAATTTTAAAAAAGGCATTTTTCTGGATTGGAAGGCCATGTACTTTACCTCAACGATGTCATTGCAATCTTGGCATTGACACATTAACATCATTCCCACCAGCAGCATTGATCTGATTTACAGGCAGTGCTATAGAGCCTGTAGAGCTCGGTATTCTATCAGCCTCTGCAGGGACTCTTTATGAGCTTCTGTCATGACACACTTTTATCTATTTGACTGAAACCAGTAACATTTTCCTTCAAACACAGGATATTTCGACACGGCTGTGAGACCTGATATGAAGTGTATCAGGACTGCGTGTCTGCCAATGACCTTGAACCACTGATGTGGATGATTCCTTCATATTAACCAGGGGTGTCAATTTCATGTTCTCCAAGGGCCACATTAGCATTATGTTTGCCCTCCAAAGGCCAAATGTAAACCGTAACACAGTAAAAAAATTAACTTGATGTAATGGAAAAGACGTCACTTTCAGGATTAGCACTGGACAGATCCATATGTAGCCGACTACCTGTGGAGCTCTCCAGTGCTGATCCTGAGCACCGTATGTAGCCGGCTACATATGGAGCTGTCCAGTGCTGATCCTGAGCACCATATGTAACCGGCTACATATGGAGCTCAGGATCAGCACTGGACAGCTCCACAGGTAGTCGGCTACATATTAGGGTTAGGGGTTAAGGTCTACTTACTGGTCACCGTGATGGTGAAGAGAGCGCAGACACAGGGACGCAAGCGCACACATCTTGTGCACGTTTCCCCCTCCTGACGTCAGAAGGGGAGCGATTTCTTCCAGACATGTTTTAGGAGGTGATTACAGACCTACCCAAACTACGAAGGCTTGACTGGATGGTTTATTTACCTGTTTTGCGTTGATAAGGACCCAAAATCACCAGAATAGAGTTTTTCATAATATGTCCCCTTTGTGACTAATCATTTCAAATGATTGGTAAAGCAACTCATCTGACCATTAGTACGAGAGGAGGGGCTCTGGATTCATTTAACTAACATGTTGTTCATGATGCCTGAGTTAGAAAGAACACACACACACTCACACACACACACACACACACACACACGAGGAGATCTGTTTGTAGTGCGTCAAGCAGAGCGCTACATTCTGCTGCTCCGTTTTGTTGCTCCCGTAAAACGTCACATTTCCACCTGGGTGGTTTATCAGTCGGCTGAACAGATGTCGGTCTGACCTCTCTGTCCGCCGGCAGCGTTTGAAGAGTGGAAGTAACGACGCATCGTCAGGTAGCAACTGATCCACATTTATAGTTTATTTCTGCACTGCATAAAGTTGCTTTCATTATTATAAAACAGACTTGGAAAGTTTGAAATTAAATAATAAAAAATATAAAATATAGGCAATTACCCAGATGACTTCTACTCAACACACGATGCCATAATCAGGTTCAATGAATATTTCCAACAAACATGGATGATGTAAACATCAATAACAATAATATCAAAATGAGAGAAACTGATGATGAAGAAATAATTCAGATTGGAAACAATTTCAAAAGTATAAAATCGACAGGCAGGAACGGTTTGACATTTCTTCACTGGATTAAATCGTATCTGTAACAAGTCTCTGATGACGGGAAGATTTCCTAACCAAATGAAAATAGCCAAGGTCATTCTGGAATAGGATATAAAGCTACACAGAAAGATTCAAATAAATGAAGCCAAAATTGAAACAGTGCCTGACAAATTTTATAGGGGCAATAATAGACAATAAATTAAACTGGACATCACATATAAATTATGTAAAAGGTAAAACGGCAAAATCAATTGCAATATTATATAAAGTACAAAATCTAGTCTGTTCTAAAGCCCTCAACACATTATATTACTTGTTGCTCCATACATGAGCTACTGTGTAGCGGTCTGGGGAAATACATATAAAAGTAATATAAATCCAATTTTCCTATTGCAAAAGAAATCCATAAGAAATATTGGTAAAAAATATATATATTAAACTAAACTGAATTAAACTCAGAGGTTTAACAACGTTTACAACACAATACAAATCATGTACAAAGCAAAACAATAGAATAGAATAGAATAGAATAGAATAGAATAGAATAGAAATAGAATAGAAAGAAGAGAAAGCCTTTATTGTCATTGCATAGTGGATACACAATGAAATTAGGAGCGCTGCTCCGTCTGGTGCTTAGGTACAACATAAAATACAAATAATAGTGGAAGAAAACAACACAAATTTAAAGCTATAAACACTGCATGCAGAGAGATTGTCCAGTACTTTGCATATAGTAGTAGCATCATAACCAGTTACCTCAAAGTATCCAAAATCTGTCCAAGATGAGGGACAGTATTTATGTCCTGAGAAGAGGACTGTGTTTTAAGAAACCAGAAGGTCACTGCGCGTCAGTAAGGGGTTAAACTGTGTAACAACTGTTTAAATGAAATTAAACAAGTATTTCTGTGAATGTTTTGCAAAAAACAATTTGGGATCGGAAAATATTGTTTAGAATATAAGAATGCAATCTGTATGTGTGTGTGTGTGTATGAATATGTACATGTATGTGTATAATGTATGAGTATATATGCATGTGTATGTATAGAAATATATTTAGAGTAATTTCCGAAAGAATTTGATTGCTATAAAACTTGATGTCTGCTGACAGTCCTGAGGAGGAGAAGGAAAGAAAACGTTTCTGGGATGTTAATGTGAGAAAAGGGGGCGGTTCTAAACCTAAATCTGCCCCCTTTCAGTTCATCAGGGTTACAAAGCCTTTGAAATATTGTCCTTTGTCTCTGTTTCATTGAAAAGTGAACCGGAATCAAATTCTGTAATTCATTATTTAGTTTACGCGTAATTTTTACATTACCAAATTACACTGATTTATTTACTATTTTTCTCACAAAGAAATTTAGCACAATTTACATTTTCAATCCTGGTGAAAATGCAGTTTTCATCATTGATATTCACGATTATTATTGTTTTGTTTCTTTTCTTCTTATTTTTTCACTGCCAGTGAGTGAAATAAATGTAGCTGGTAAGATTTCCTGAAATAATGGCTTTATAAATGTTTAATTGGCTGAAACTATCACGGACGTGAATGATCGAACTGGTGGACTCCAGAATGCAGAGGCCGAGACACAAATAAAAGTTCAAGAAAAATACGTCACTGATATTTATGCAACAGTAAATGTAGAAAAACAGAAACCCAAACACACTAGAACCAAATGTTGGACCGGCTGAGCTCCCAGAAAAACTAAAACACAAAACACAGCCAAAAAGAAAATAAATACTAAATACTACAAAATAAACATGCATGGAGAAAAGAACATAAAGTTGGAAATAGGCACGCCTGCAGGGCAAATAATTCAAAGTGGTCAATGGATGGCAGGTGTGTCCCCAGGTGTTCAGGCAACTCTCTGCCACGCCCACACTGCAAAAGCAGGGTCAGAGAAGCGAAACACACAGAAGACCTGCATGACGGAAAACATGTTATTCAAAGATTGAGTTCAATGGTTGTCAGCTTTTCTGTTCCAAAATTAATGTCGATATATTAAAATACACACAAGTATATTTACCAGTATAATTAACCCAGGTGTTCCACATGTGAGGACATGAAACGCTTTATAAACAACACAAATAACCAGCCAGCACAGTCAATTATAATGCAGTTTTTTGGGGATGTTTCAAGAGCGTAATTTCATTATGAAAATGCAAATAGTTCTGAAAATAATAGAGCTTTAAAACTTCTTAGGGCCTGCAGTTTATTAAAGTTTACCACAGCAGTCAGCCAATCGGACTGGGTTTGGACTGGGTTCGGGTTAACCACAACATGACATCATGCATCAGCAAAATGAATCACAAAGCACAAAATTACACACATGTTATTTTGCTTGATAATAAAATGTTCTTCCTCTAAAAACGTCTGATGATAAATAGAGTTCTGTTGGCTCTATTGATTGTCTGGACTGTGGAGTCTCTGACTCGCTGTGTCTTTTGCCGTCCAGTGAAGATCAGCCCGTGTCTGCGTTCAATCGGTGTCTTCATGTCAGGGCATCAAAGCGGCTCCATGAAACAAGCAATGAATGGTTGCTTAGTGATGAGAAGCGGCTCCCTTGCTCCATGATGAGCTTAATGATGTTTAAAATGAGGCAGCAGCACGATTTGATCTGATCTCTGACACACAACCGGCTCATGGCTTTTATAAGGTCGCTGTTTATTGCTGATAGAATGTAAACCAACGAGATAACTCAACGTTCTCACACCAGGTTCCAAGTTTACTTAATGCAAATCACTGTCTTTGACGTGCGCTCACGTGCATGCACATTCACACACATAGGTGCCACTGACTCGCGGATCATCTGACTGAAGTTTCCTGGAACTGATTTCTGTTTTCATTGGATCAATGAAATGATTAAATATGATTTGTTTTGCTCTGTTGATCACACAAACCACTGATCAATACAGTGACTATCTGTCTTCCATGCTGCTTTCACGAAACTCATGCAGCACATTTTCATTTCTAACACACGGTGGCGCAGTGGATAACGCTGTTGCCTCATAGCAAAACGGTTCTGGGTTTGATTCCCTTCTGTGTGGGCCCGCGATGCGCTGGCGACTCATCTGGGGTGTACCCCGCCTCTCACCCAGGATCTGGCAACGCCCGTGTCCCACAAGGCGGATAAAACGGCTGTAGACGAAACGACTGAGTCGGATGATTGGATGGGTGGAAGGAAGGAAGAAAGGAAGCCAGAGCCGGTCTCAGGCTGCAGCTTCAACAGCTGGCCACCATTCAGACAGGAATCCCTTCTTGAACGTTGGTGATGTTTCTTTATTTATTTTTGCAAACCTGGAATGTATTTTTTTGTTTATGATATATATTTTTTCACATGCACTATACGTCACCATGTAGAAAACAAGTCGTTTGAAGGTGTTAAAATGTTATTGTGCAGCCATGTGTCCACATCTCCATGCCTTTGACCCCTAACCCCGCGGGACGGCGCCCCGCCCCATTCCAGTCCAGACAGGGGCCAGACTGCCAACTATTTACAACCTGTCTGTCTCAAGTTCAACTGCAAAGTCCACCGGGAAACAAAAAGGTCTTCCACACTGCAGACAGAGGAGGAGGGCTGGAGAGAGAAGGTGATAAAAATGGTGTGTGTGTGTGTATGTGCGTGTGTGTGTGAGGGAGGGAGGGGGGGGTTCTTTTGGACATGAACTTGAAACAAAAAAATGAGCCTCAGTCTTTCCTGTTCTGAAGAATAAAGTGTACTCTGGGGAGCTTAGCACTGTAAATAGCAACCTATAGTATTTACCCAATAAACGGGAGGTAACAATTTGCATACACTTTGTTTGGGTAGATTCAATTCCATATTGTGCTTTAAAAATAACTGAACTAAAAAGCAATGAAATACTAAAAAGAATTGTGTTATATATACCTCTCTCAAAAAAACGTTTTTTTCAGTGTGTGTGAGAGAGAGAGCAAGGAGGTTCCTGGTTTGAATCCCAAACATGCTGCTACGTCCTATACGACCATGTCCTATAGCAGAGGACATCCACTCCACTGAGGTCCAAAGGTCCACACAGAGACGTCCAAAGGTGGGACGTCTCTGTGTGGGGCCACAGGGCTCCCCCCCCCCCCACGCTGTTTATGTTGTGCACCCGTTTTTTATTTGACACATTAAACTTTGTATATACAGTAGATAAAGCGGCTGGAGACGAGACAACGATTGTGAAATGGAGGGACGGCGTTTTAGACGATTATTACACACCCATTCTATTCAAATGTTCAGTTCCTGCTTGAAACCAAGACTTTAATAAATCCAATAAATTCCTTTGTGCGTTTTCATTCGATGATTGACGAATGTCAAAAATCATTTCAGCCTCAACTCTCCCGACAGCGCGGAGCAGGAACTGAACTTGTGTCCCTGGAAGCTGAATACAATCATCGCTAAATGATTTCAGCACCCTGAAATGTTCAGACTGGATCAAAGGCCACCAAAGCTGAGCTTGCCGTCTCCTCTTTTCTGGTTCCTGATACCCCTCACCCTGCTCTTCGTTCCCTCTCCGCCCATCACTCTGCTCTATTCTGATTGGTCAAGCCTGTTCATATTATTTATTTCATATTTAACATTTGTTGGAAAAGACTCATGTGTTGAGAAATGCCCTTTGCAGCCTTATTTAATCATCATCCTTTATCTTACGCTGGTCCACAGTTTAACAAACTTTGTATCATTGCAGTTTAATTTATATTATTATTTTTTTATTGAATCTATTTTAGCGATATTTGTCAGCAGCACAAAGTGAAGGTTCTATCCCCAGACCTGTACTCCACACCGCCTTTCAGATTTCTCATTTTGTTTAGCTCATCATTTGTATTTTAAAGAATTGACTTGAAACAAAGATCTTTTCTTCGTGCAGACTGCTTGCTCTGAACAATCCTTGGAGGAGGCGTCCTTCTCCTCTCTCCGCTTCGGTCTGGTCTTTGGTCTCAGGTTCAAAAGAGCTTTATGGGCTTCACGGCTTCCGTCGGCATTGTTGGTTTAGAACGGGACAGAGATGGAGCAGTAAAGAGAGTCAACAGGCCAGCAGAGCACACCGCCATTTGTCAAGTTCAACGTTAATGTGTAATGGTTACACACACACACATACACACACACACACACACACACACACACACAGAATTATTTTACATTTTACTTCACTTCAAATCCAGTATTCCCCAGACAAGAGCGCAAATATGACGCATGTTCTCTTCTGCGGCGGGTCGGTCACGTTTCCTGGCTCGAGCCACGCCGTCCACGTCACGGCGCTGCTGTCCGGTAACGTTAAATGAACCTGGAGCCCCTTTCATTATAACAACGTTTAACTACCGCAGCAGAAACAAATAAATCGAGCCGCATGCCTTGCAAATCCTAAATATAATTAAGTTGTGAGGCAAACCAACGCGCGTTCGAGCCTTTCGGTAACCGGAGCCGGTGGTTCGATCCAACTGAAGCAGAGGAGCCGCAGCTTGACTGAAAACACAAATATTTACTTCAATCGATAAATGCGCAAAAAGACAAGCCGAAAGGCCGCAAAGATTTTCAAACTCCAAATGTGAAAATCAGTGCAGAGCTTTAGCCAACCCTTTTTATTGGACCGGTTCTACTACGGCCTGCAGAACCGAGCCGCTCTCTGCAGATCAAAACCCTCCAGCTAGGCACCGTCAATCAGAATTTCTGTTTAGTCAAATGCTGCAAATAATAATTGCTGTAATGAAAACGTAAAGTGAGTAAAGGTAAAACACATTGCTGCATGAGCGGTCACGGTGCTTGTCCCACCTGGGGGGGGGACAAGCGCAGAGTACCGGTACTCTGCGCTGCTGCCGCTCTTTGTCTGAAGGCGCCAGTTAACGGACAAGAATATAAACCCTGCATCTGGAGTAAATGCGTTTATTAAGCGTTGCACTGTGTTATTACAGGCGTTATAAACGGGCTACTCTACTGACAGTGAAACACAACACAGATTTACAAAGTCTCTCTGGGAACGACGCTCGCTTCTTTTCTCCGTGACGTTTCGGTTTGTTGACGCGCGTCCCCGAAGCCCCTTCGGGAGACGCGCGTCCTCGAAGCCCCTTCGGGAGACGCGCGTCCTTTTTCTTCCCCCTTTTATCCCCTTTCAGGACTTTGTTCATTCTCCGCGTAAAACACAACGTTGCCGCGCTCAGCGCGCTACGGCGCGCTGCTCTTCACTTTAGCCACAAACTTCTTCTCCTTCACCCTCCGGTTCTGGAACCAGATGGTGATCTGCCGTTCCGACAGGTTGGTCGCGGTGGAGATCTTCCTCCGCTTGTCTTTAGTGATGAATTTGTTTGCTGCGTATTCTTTCTCCAGTTCCTTGAGCTGGAACTTGGTGTAAGGAATCCGCTTCTTCCGGCCGCGGCGGAAAGGCAGGCCGTCGTGCTGGTGCGCCACCGCATCTGGAAATGAGGATGAGGAGGTTAAGCTGGAAGATGCTGGGAGCTGATTGGACGTCCATCCTGCACAAAGACAACATGGTGGACGTCGGGTCGCAGCCCCTGTCCTCGTCTCAGGGATGTATCTCACCTGCTTTTTGCTTTCTGTCTTTTTGCTGAATTTGCTGATGAATAAACAGAGTTTTACAGAGACAGAGCGCCTCTTTGTTTTAATAACCGTGCACATGTCCTGTAATTCATTTTCACTTTTTACCGGGTTTGCATTGCAATGCTAACAAAATAAAATGAGCATTATTCACCCATAATTAGCAGCATGTATTAATCTAATGAACCATCAACATGAGATTAAACACGTGATTAGCCGAACGAGGCAGAATGTGCGGCCTCTTTTATTCAGCACAAAATGCCTTCAGACCTGCAAATAGAAGCTGTGATTAGCATCAGACACTACAGATGGGTTTTAATCTACTGTGGGATGAACTGTCGTGAAAATGCGCAGCTTTATTCCAAATGTATGAAGTCTGTATTAAATTACGAGCGGATTTGTGTCGTGCTGAGATTTATCCTTTATTCCCGGGTCCTTTCATCTGCATTAAGATATACAAAATGTTTTCTGTACTAATACATTTACATATCCCAAATATAGACATTTTAAATTATTATTATTATTATTACTATTATTATTATTATTATTATTATTATTATTACTAGTATTATTATTATTATTATTATTATCATTATTGTTGTTGTTGTTGTTGTTGTTGTTATTATTGTTGTTGTTATTGTTTTTGTTGTTGTTATTATTATTATTATCATCCATCCATCTAAACTTTACACAGATAGGAATCTAACCCGAGTGGCCATTATTAGTAGTAGTAGTATAGTATTAGTACAGTAGTAGTATACAGTAGTATAGTAGTAGTACAGTAGTATAGTAGTATACAGCAGTATAGTAGTATTACCAGCTAGCGCGGACTTCCAGAGGTGCCCAGCCTGTCCCTGGTCCTTGGAGCAGTACATCTGCCCCCCCCAGCCGTTGGTCAGAGCCCAGGGCTGGTAGCCGTCCACGGGCAGCAGCGTGTCGTGGCGCGGCTCCCCGGCCCCCAGCGTTTGGACCACGGACACGTCCAGGTAACTGGCCACGTTCTGGTACGGGCTCGGGTAGCCGTGGTAAAACGCGAACTCTTTGGCGCGGTGGTTCGGGTACTCGTCGGGGTTCACCGTTGTGTCCATGTACTGCGCGCTGAGCGCAGCTCCAGCCGCCTGGGTGCAAGACTTGAGGGAACCCCGCCCCATCCTGCACGGGTAATAGCCGTTACCGAAGTAGCTGTACGGTAACGCGGCGGCGGCCGGGGAGCTCTGATGGGACACCGACGCAGCCGCGCACGGGCCGGTTGCGCACTGCTTCCCCGAGGACCCGCTTGTCTCGCCCGAGCCCGGCGCGGGCACGTCCACCGTGGGGTAACCGGGAGAATGCACCAGACTCGACGGGTGGCCGCCCAGAGCCGCGGCTGCCGCCGAGTGCGCCATGATGTTGCGGCACTGGCTGGCGGCGAAGTTGCTGCTGCCCATCAGCGCCTCCATCTTGTTCGGGTCGTCGCGGCTGTTTTCATACACAAACATGAGCGCGTCCGCTGGCCAGCGAGGGTTGAGGAGCAGCGAGGCTGTCATAGGCGCGTGCGTTCCCGCTGGCCTCCGGTACGCGCCGTTACCGCTCGCTCTGGTCCTGCGCGCACGGCTGCCACATTGATTACGCGTGGAGCGCGTCTATTCTTCTCGCGTGCAGCTCTCCGTCTCACATGCACATCTGGAAAATGCACACAAGTGCCTGCCTTGCTGTACAATTTGGTGACGGTGCGTGCGCTGAGGCAAAGACTCCCGCTTACCGGCCGGACCCACGGTTACATCTCCGCCGCAGCCTTGACGCAACAAGCCCCCGCGAGGAGAGGGGGGGGGGGGGGGGGGGGGGTGTCCATTGGATGAAACCAGGTGATCACGTGATGTGACAGGAGAAGACAAGGAGAATAAGAAGCTCATTGGTGATTGTATTTTATGAGTCTCCAGCAGCGCGTCACCGGCAAACAAACATCCAGATGAGGATAAACAACTTCCTGTTTACAGACACAAACAAACAGCTCGATGCTGATGAGTTGCCAAAACTACGATGTTAAATTTGTAGTGGAAGAAACAAGAAGAAACAAATGGAGTGTTTGTTTTTGTTTGTTTTCTGAATATTACCGGTATTTATTTAAACTCCAAAGAGCTCATTGGCATTTTAACTGACGCTGACAAACACAAATATTTTATGTATCCAGAATATTTCCGGTATACTTCAAAATAAACATTTACTGTTACATTAGAGACGGCGCGTGCACGTGGTGCTCTTTTGCGCTTTATAAAGGTCTGTGCGTAATCATTTCACTGATGATGATGAATTGTTCAAACTGTTGGAACTCCGTTTCTCTCTCAAACCCGTCACGCTGCGTGTGACGTGGGGTACGTTCCACGGCTGCACATCCCTGAACGTCAAACCGGAACAAGTTTGTTCATCACTCGGCCTTCAAAGGAAGACACGCGCGCCCGTGGGTGAGGCGCGACTTTGCGCATCCACGAGGTGAAAGTGACGTGTTCCTTAATTTGTTTTGATTTGTTGTCATCAGGAAACAGTTTCTAGGATCATTCCGGTTGAATATCACCGATCTCGCTCTTATTATTGTCAATGCAGGATGCTGCTCCGCATTCATTGTGTTGAACTGTTCTGTCCTTCAACTTGACCTTGATAACATTTATAAGCATCACTAAAGATCTTTCACGGATGCAGTGAATTATTGATCCACGTTCTCCTCCTATTTGATCCACGTCCGAGAACGTGGATCAATTAGGAGGAGAACGTGGATCAAATAGGAGGAGAACGTGGATCAATTATTGGAGGAGAACGTGGATCAATTAGGAGGAGAACGTGGATCAAATAGGAGGAGAACGTGGATCAATTATTGGAGGAGAACGTGGATCAATTAGGAGGAGAACGTGGATCAAATAGGAGGAGACCGTGGATCAACTAGGAGGAGATCGTGGATCAGAGAGGAAACGCCCATAAAGCTATTTCTTTGTTTCTTCCATGTAAGCTTCTGTTTTGCAGGAGGAGGAATAATCTGCAGTCAAAGATGGAATAAATAACGAACGGCAGATAAAGCGAAATATTATAATTAATCGTCTTATTCATGAAAGACAAAGAAACGAATCTGTCTCCTTGAAGAATGAATCATTATTACGAATTCTGAAAATAAACTGTGATGCTCAGTTCGACTGATGAATATCACCTAACGGATTAGAGGGTGGCGCAGTGGTCAAACGAGTGTTGCTAATGTCTGCAATGACGGGTCGGTGAGTTAGAATGAAGGAAGTGACGTAATGGCCGTAGAAACAGATCGAGTCAGTAAATTCAGGCGGACACGCAAAGACTTTTTGCTGCATCTCTCATCCCATTGGCTAATGATCGAACAACTGAGCCCACAAAAGCTTTGCGTGCGCGCGCACAAACCACCCAGACAGCCAGTCTCTCTCCCATGTGGACTCCTGGGGGGTCAGACTGGCCCCGGGGGGTCCGGGTCAAGTTTAACAAGGGGGGGGGGGGTCAGGCAGAATGACAGGCAGATGTAATGAGCTCAAGTTCAAGGCCGCCTCATATAAAGCCGCTGGTGTGTGTGCGTGTGTGCGTGTGTGCGTGTGCGTGTGTGCGTGTGTGAGGGAGAGACTGACGTCGCTGTGTTTTTAAACAACACAGACAGAATAATTTAATCACACGTTTATCACCAACGTTCTCTCTAAAGGTGCGCTCGTGCGTAATTACGCACAGCTGATACTGTCTTCGAGCAGCGAAAATCTACGTTACGCACAAAAAAAAATCCAACCTAAATTGAAAATAACATAAACACGTAAAGATTCATTCCGTGCTATTTTCCACTGAGTCAGTGAGTGACCGGTGACCGGCCGCTCCGGCTAATGATGAGATTCACATGTTTTTACGCATCTAATAGACGCCATTGTGATCGGAGTTCCAGGACTCTCGCGGGACCACAGTGCACACATCCTTTGTTTGTTGATTTTATCTGTTTTATTTGTTGATTTAAATCTCTTGTTTTTATGTTATTTATTTTTATTGTGTAACTTTGAGATTTGCTTTCAAATGTAAAGTGCGTTTAAAATAAAATGTATTATTATGATGCTGCTCAAAGTTGTCCAAAGGACTGCTCAGGTAGTTTGTGTGTTTGCTCAGACACATGCATGAAACTTTAGAGGGAACATTGTTCTGACCAATAAAAGTGATTTTCGTTTCTTATCGATTCTTATCAGATAAGATATTCTCATCTGATTCAAAATAAAAAGAAACAGCCCAGCCAGAGTTAAAGAACCGGTCAAACTAAAGATCAACTCAGATGAAGGCGAATCTCAGGTTGATCGATTGACTGATCGAAACCGTCACGTTGAATCAATGAAGGAGAAAGGGGTGTTGCTCAGGGTTGTCATTATCTTCGGTATAAACGGATGATCGGCTTTAAGACTCAGAATAGAACAAAGGGGAACATGAAGTTGGTTTGCGTCTGTCAGCACAGAGAGGCCGAGTTAATGACGTCATTTAGCTGCGTCAGACAACAGGAAGCGGTTTGGATTTAAAAAAAACGAAATTACGCAATTAACTTTCTTAAAACATAAAGACATCACCAATGCACGATATCTACAGAAATGAACACAACTTAAAAATAGCACACACACGCGTGCGCGCGCAGGCTGCCACGCCAACCACGCACCGTGACGCACGGGTGGGTTCAGACCCACGGGCTGGTTGTGCTGCTGACGCCGTTCTGACTCGTCACTCGTTGCCTTTCAAATGAGGATTCTCAGGTTCTTATTTCAAACACAAATTTGCACACAGTGTGCCGAAATATGTTAATTCAGAGAAGAAGAAATTTGACATGAGAATTAAAAAAAATAAAAATTATCAGGCAATAGTAAAAAACAAATCCAGATTTATGACGAAATAACAAATTCAGCAGTGTTTTACAATTTGTTATGACTTTGTTTTTTAAAGGTAACAGATTAGTTAAATCAATCAAACAGCACCCGAAATGCAAAAATATACATTAATACAGTATACATTAATATACATTAATTATTTTGAGATAGCTTTTCTGAAAAATAATATATATACACACACACACAAAATATAAACTGTAAACAACCTTTATACAATATAAATAATCTGTATTTTTTTGTGAATTTGTTCATATTAGTTTGTTTAAATTCTTTGATCTGCATGGAAATATGAGATTAATTTTCCTGGTTTAAAACGTACTTATTGTTTTTAAATCTTATTATTAATGTATCTACCGAAAACAAGTTATTTTAAGAATATTTGAGAAGGAAACTTAAGTTGTTCAGAAAATAAATTAATATATTCTAATTTATATTGTTAAGTGAAAAAATAGTTTTGTTTTATAAAATGTATAAATTGTGGTACTTTAGTTTTATATTTTATATCTATTAATTGAATTCATCCATCAAACAAAAGGCCGACAGTAACCTCAGGGGGGGGAGGGGGGGGGCAGTCATAATCAGTGTCACATCAGCTTAACCATGCTGTCAGAAATCACCAGCAGAAAAAAGAATGTTATCTTAAAATTTGTATTTCTCCTACATTAACCCAAAGAGCAGAAAGATTGAAGGATCCCAGCTGTTCCCCTCCAGATCATTCTAGTCCTGAAAAACCAGTTATTCAGCATACAAATAAATCTGTGTACTGCACATCTGTGTGTGGAGATCACACACACACACACACACACAGACAGTGTACTGACCTGTTGACTAACTGTGGATTACATGAAGGGTTAAACGCAAACATATTCAGTGTTTCTAAACAAAATGCACTGGAAAAATAATTTTTGAATATTTGCATATTATCTTGGTAAAAACATTTGTGCAGTAAATTAGCTTAAGATACAAAAATGCAACAAAAGCATTAATAATAATAATAATAATATGATGTTTGTGTATTGTCCATGCAGTTAGATGCTTTTTGTTTCAAGGATAATGTGATTATATTTTGAGTTAGAACCAAGTTTTTCATACATTCTTCAAGTGACACAAAGCTGAAATAAATGCTAAAAGTAAAAAATAAAATACAAATAGAGGATTGAGAATATATTGTATTTATTTGTGATAAAGTTCCAAGGTTTTGAACAGATATGTACATGGATAACAAAAATAAAGAAATAAAATATTAAATAAACAGGGGGCATTGCACTTGTGGAATGATAAATGTTAGTGAAGATACCCAACAGAAATACCCGTGGAAGATGCTGACGGATGCTGACGGATGCTGACGGATGCTGACGGATGCTGCGTTTAGCTTATGGCGGTTGGACAAAAACTGTGACAAAAACTGTCCCTGAATCTGATTAATTAACCACATGCACACATGAGACAAAGATCCATGTTTTCAAAGAGTTAATCACCAAACTTGTTTTTATTTCCAGGTGTTGCCATCAGGAAACGGTTTCTATTATTCCGGGTGAATATCACCGATCTCGCTCTTATTATTGTCAATGCAGGCTGCTGCTCCGCATTCATTGTGTCCTGTCCTTCAACTTGACCTTGTTCAGCATTTTACAAGAGGAGAGCAGCTGTGTGTGTGTGTGTGTGTGTGTGTGTGTGTGTTCATTATTCTTTATTTTGCACCATCTGAATTCAAATTTCTTCAGATGTATATGTTTACTGATTTTTATTTAAAAATAAAAACTTGCTAAGTTTCAAATTGCATAATTTTATTATGTGAAGTTTAAAATGAAAATAAATATAATGCATATACATAAATTTGAATTAAGATTAACACCAGCAATATTAAAATGTGTAACTAATGTGTAATTTAATGAAACAGAAGAAAATAAAAAATGAAACACAAAAATACAAAACACAAAATAATTATCCTTAAAGAAATCTGTACATAGTAAGACACCAGAGAACCAATCGTGCTGGGCCCATGCCCTGGCATAAACTTTCATTGAACTGGTTCAATATCAGGATCAGAAATCAAGGTGTGATGGAGAAAGCTATAATGATAAAAAACAGATCATCCTTTTCTTTCTACATAGGTATTTATTGGGTTCTTTCTTTTCCTCCAAGTTTCTTGTAAATCCATTCTGCAGTTTCTATATTTACAGAAATGCTTCTACAATCTGCCAACAAGCAGCGCATGTTGGGAAATAGGCTTCCTCCCAGTAACCTCCAGGCCGGTGGCTAAAAGCAGCTTACAAGCATTTAACAGCCGAGGAAACCGAACTGAGCCTTGAAGTGAATCTTTACTGCATCAAAAGGCTGGAGGTGTCTCATGTCCTCCAGGAGCTGCTGCAGAGACGGGATGGATCTGAGACGGTTGGTCTTATGGATGTAACGGTGTTAGCAAAAGTACAATAGAGCTTAATTTACAGTACCGTAGGTTTAGGCTAATGCTAGGAGCTCCTATAGAGACTGTTAATGTTCTGTGTTGTATTAGTGTTAGTTCACTGTGTCGGATTTAATGTGGTTAACCTGATATTTGGGTCTGTATATCTCACTAACGCTCGATGATGGGTAACTCGGTCACCCAGTGACGTGCGGTGAGGTTCATGTCTGGTGAGGCACAGTCAGATTTACAAATAAATGAACCTACAGCTTGTTCATCATTTGATTGGCAACATTTAACGTGTTTTGTTTAAAAAATTGTACCAGAATTGTTTACATATTGTCACAAACCTGGCTCATCAGTTTATGACAAAAAGGGGAGACCACACATAATCTGCGTATTTACAAGAGATTTAATAAAATTATTCAACTCTGCGTATCAGTGTGCGTGCAGCGTTGAATGTGTGTGGATGCGTGTGTTGATCAGTTAAAGTTTAACTGATGTTTAACTGTTAAACATATGTTCTGAGATGGGATGAGGGGGTGTGTCCCCGTCCAGCTGGGGCTGCGGAGAGAGAGAGAGAGAGAGAAAAAAAGCTGGGCTTCATTTGACAGCTTATGTTCTCCAGAAAGTTACAGAACACTCGTTCACATCTAATGGACTCTGTCAGGCCCAGTCCGCCGCGGTTCTGCTCGAATCGGTCCCGCAATTTGACCATGAATACGCGCGGTTCTGCTCGTGTTTGGAGGCTTCTCGGTAAATTCTTCATGTCGCAATATCCCATCCGAGTCCAGACATCTTAGGAAGTTGAGAAAAGAAGGCAAGAAAAGCAGAAAACACGGGTTCTTGCTTGACGTCCAGACATCCAGACAGCCAGCGCTTCCGTGTTTACAAGCCCGTCTCGAACGAGCGGATCAGCTGATGAGCGCCTGAATCACTCACTGGTCTCCTATCGGCTGGAGGCGGTATTACACATGGCCTCATTCTGCAGTATTTTAATGCCGCTGAGCACAAGAACACGTGACGCACTAATTGTATTATTAAAAATGAAACAATCATAAAATATATAATATAATATCACTGATGTTATATTATATATTATATGATTTTTATATTATTTTTAATAATACAAATACATGATTTTATATGATGACAGGTGAGGCTGTGCCTCACCTGCCTCCCCTGACTGCACTCACTGCGGTCACAGATCGGTGTTTATAGCTACTGATAGCTCACTCACTTTTCTTTATTCTTACTCAACTATCTAATTTCAGTTTCTACTGACATGTTTTACGTATTCATGCTGCGCTTTATGTTTCATGTTACTACGAGTATTCCATGCACCTTGTAACAATCATAAAACACTAAAAATAAACATTAGTCCCGAAAGACAAGGGTTCAATTATAGCTGTTCTTTAAGAATTCATGATGTGTTGTGTTAACATCAAATAAAAAAAGACGTGAGACCAAATGGTTCTACAGGCCTGTTATTTCACAGGAAGACAAATGCAGCCTCGTCATCATCAAACACATGTTTCTCTCATATCATGTGGAGCTCAGTTGGCCCGCCTGTTGCCCCGAGCGACGCTCCATATGAACAGAAGTGCTGTATCTCTGTGTCCAAGCAAATACAGTTTCCTGATCTGAGGTTTCTGATATGCTGAGCTTTACCTGAGGCTCTTTTAAATCAAGTAGCCCAGCTGTAATGACAAACAGGCAGGCAGACAGACAGGCAGACAGGCAGACAGGCAGATGTGGTGTCCAAACATTTTGTAAGGAGAGCCAGATTAAATAATGTGAACGTGTCCGGGGGCAACAGTCCCTGATGACATCATTAAAAACATTTAAAGATGCACATAAATATTCTGTTAATATTCATATTTTAGTTTTGATGCAGAAACAATGACGTTAACAAATGTAAGCGTTCAGAGGAGCACATCAGGACACGAGTCATCTGAAACGCTCCGACGACAGACACGACGCTCTGGTGACAGACACGACGCTCCGACGACAGACACAACGCTCTGGTGACAGACACGACGCTCCAACGACAAACACTGCGCTCCGACGACAGACACGACGCTCCGACAACAGACACGACACTCTGGTGACAGACACAACGCTCTGGTGACAGACACGACGCTCCAACGACAGACATGATGCTCCGACGACAGACACGACGCTCCGGTGACAGACACGACAGACACGACGCTCTGATGACAGACACGACGCTCCGACGACAGACACGATGCTCTGGTGACAGACACGACGCTCCGGTGACAGACACGACGCTCCGACGACAGACACGACGCTCTGGTGACAGACACGACGCTCCGACGACAGACACGACGCTCTGGTGACAGACATGACGCTCCGACGACAGACACGACGCTCTGGTGACAGACACGACGCTCCGACAACAGACACGACGCTCCGACAACAGACACGACGCTCTGGTGACAGACACGACGCTCCGACGACAGACACGACACTCCGACAACAGACACGACGCTCCGATGACAGACACGACGCTCCGACGACAGACACGACGCTCTGGTGACAGACACGACGCTCCGACGACAGACACGACACTCCGACAACAGACACGACGCTCTGGTGACAGACACGACGCTCCGACGACAGACACGACGCTCCGATGACAGACATGACGCTCCGACAACAGACACGAAGCTCCGACGACAGACACGACAACAGACAAGCCACTGACAGCAATGACATCACTCACACGCGCTGGGGAACAGTGAGCCTGCAGAGTTCATGGAATCTGAAGGGTTAAAAGAAAACAGAAAGTCAACTGGTGGCGAAATGGATCCAGTAAACATGTGTTTCACAGACAATCATTTACTTTGATCAAAACCACCAATCCTTTGGTGTAAGAGGGAAAGACAGCAACGGTGGGAAGCATTAGCTCTCTAAAAGGTCAAGGCCAAAAAGTAAATCCCATCAATATGCACTCACACATCCAACGGTTTGCTACGTTAATCAACGTAAATCAAAAAAAATCTCATTCTATTTCCCTCCTGCAGGGAGCGCCGCTCTGTCCCGGCAGATCAGCCTCGTATATTCTGCTCGTGTCCGGGTATTGTTGATTTTTAGAAAAGGTTTATAAAGTTATTGTATTCAGTATTCAAATGGTCTTTTTCCAGTAAGTAAAAGCGACATATATTTATTTAGGATTATTCTATTAATATTGTCTTAAAATTAACTGGCTCCTTCAGTTACTCTTTTATTACAAGTAGTCGAATACTGGCAATGAACCCATGACCTTCAGCCTTACAACTGAGACTACTGGAAGAGATGGGACTGGTTTAACCGTCCGTGGACAAAGACAATGTTGGATGTGAATCGTACCTGTGACTCTTTTCAGTCTTTGTATTTTCTGTATGCCTCAAAAATGCTTAAAGTACAAGATTAATACATCATTTTCCCCTCCAACATGAATGGCCTCGGCAGTTCAGCAGACACTTATAGGACCAAGACGTGAAGACAAAGAGTTCAACTCGTTTGTTTTGACACATCTTGAATGAATGAATTAAAGCCCTCGGGCCATCACTTCCACGTTTGAGTGCCGTTTGTTCGGTTCCATTGCACTGAAACACTACGAGCAATAAATAAGACCATTCAAATAACAACAATAGATGTTTGTTCAAACTGTAGAAGTATGGACGGACGTTAGCATGTGGTGCACAGGCCCTGCCAGACGGGCTAATTGTTAACACAATCCGTTTGTGGGTGTAATTGTGGACTGCATGTGTTTTCTGTAGACTTTAAATAGAAAGTATGCGACACGTGTTTGGCACATGTAGCAAAATAAAAAGAAGAACATGTGCATTTCTCCTCACATATGAATATGGCGAGTGTGGAAGTTTGATCACTTGCAGATCAAGATGTCTGATTGCTCTATGAAGCAGCAACAGCAACACGCAACGTTTATTACCACGACCTCAGAGCATTTATCCAAAGTGCTCACAAGAAAGTTTGTGTCGCTCCCGCAAAAAAAGACAGAAAGGACACCGGAGCTTATCAATGCTGTGGATTCCTGCTGAATGAAGACATCTTAAGCCACAGACTAAATCTAACGGTTATCTCTATGTCAGCCTACAGAGGCCCACCGAGCTCCTGGCTGGAAGCTGGAGCCCTCCTCCTCTAACAGGTATGTGTCCTTGTTGCTCACCTCTGTGTCTTCTCCTCTAACAGCTACGTGTCCTTGTTGCTCACTTCTGTGTCTTCTCCTCTAACAGGTACGTGTCCTTGTTGCTCACCTCTGTGTCTTCTCCTCTAACAGGTACGTGTCCTTGTTGCTCACCTCTGTGTCTTCTCCTCTAACAGCTACGTGTCCTTGTTGCTCACCTCTGTGTCTTCTCCTCTAATCACTCTATGTTTAACCCTCCGAGTGCTGCACTCGGATCGTTCCACACTACTAGACTGTCAAAAAGTGCGTTTCGGGGGTAACGCACTGGGCGGGTGCATAAAGAACCTCTTTGTCTGTAGCCATGGACAATGCCTCTTCATCCATGGTCCCCCCGACATGTGGTGTCCCTCAAGGGTCCATGCTTTGCCCATTACTGTTTAGTATTTCCATGCGTCCACTGGCACACAAAAACAACAATAAATAAACGTCATATTCAATGATCTTCTGTATTTTCTATCTGAGGTAAAAGACTGGCTGAACCTTAATTAAGACAGTTCAAGTATAGACTAAATAATGAATCAGATATCATTTTATTTATTCACCCAAATCTACACTTATTTTTCAACTTCAGTTCTCTGTCTTCAAATGTCAGTCCCACAGCGAACCTGGGTGTGACATTCAGTAAACTTACATTTCAGAAATTCATGAACAATGTTGTAAAATCCTGTTATCAGCAGGGGGGGGGGCTGGGCACTCCCTCAGAGATAGGGTGAGGAGCTGAGTCACCAGGAAGGAGTGCAGACCTTCTCCACATGCAGAGGGGTCAGCTGCGGTGGCTGGGGGATCTAAGCCCCCTGGACGCCCCCCTGGGGAGGTGTTCCCTGCATGATAAGTGTGGATTTGCTCATTTATCAGAGCATACTTGTTTCCTTTCATTCCTGCATGAAAGAGATCATGGGACTTAGGTCCGGTATTATTGCAGTCAGAACTTTGAATTTGTGATTTATTTCATAGCAGTCTCCTTCATAAATTATTCTTCATTCTTTCTATTTTCTCCAGTATTAATGTGTAAAAAGTTGCAAGAGCCAATTTGAAAAGAAGAAAGACTGTGAGAGTGGATTTCCCCTATTGATGCGTGTGTGTCTTTCATGATGCAATAAAATGTTTTTTTCTTTTCTTTTCATGTGCAGTGAGTATTTCTAGGCTGCCATGCAGCTCCATAAGGGCCGTCCTTACAATGCAGGTCGGTCGTGTCGGATGAAGGCATCTTTGCAGTCGACGAGGTCGTGTCTGGAATATCGACTGGAGAGGCTGTCGAGTTGGCAGCGTGCTCACCTGCACAGGTGTCTGCTTCTCTGAACCTCAGTGACAGCCCTGGGTTGGGTCCGAACGGCTGGTATTTATAGCACGCTTTAATGATGGGTGGGGGCCCGCATGCCGTCTCCGCTCTGCGCTCCATGAAGTCTGTAGAGAGCTTTACAGAGAAGCCTGGCAGTTCAGTGCGCTGGGAGATTCACCAGCAGGCTGGACTCAGTCTTCAGAGCGCCCCCTACTGCTGAACAAAGGGATGTTCAACTGCTGGGAAAGAAGAGGTGAAAAAAGGGGAGGAACCCCACTGCCTCACGTGGATGTATTGATGTGTGTGCGCATGGATGAGCATTCCCACAGATCTATGTTGAGCCTCACACGCACTCTGGTGACGCGTCAGGTAAAGGTATCAGGTAAACGGAACAGGTGAGAGACAGACTGGATGTGGTCCCCAGGTGAAAAAACAGTTTTAATATTTATGGAGTAATTATTGTCATATTTTGGTGTATTAAAATGCAGCACACCTGCAGGGATTATACATCACCGTAGATCATTTATGGTTCCATATTCAGTAACAGTGAGCCTCCAAAATGCCCAGTGTGCCGAGCGTGACACGTGTCCTGCTCGCAGGAGACTCCACCCGACCTGGCGTCCCTCTGTCTGTCCTCAGACCGTCCTCTGTCTCGTCCTTTGGCCGCCGGATTAACAATCCTCGTGTAGATTATACAGAATAAGATAGAAAGCGGGTTTAACACTGACGGATTTTCACAGAACTCCCGATCGGGATTGTGAGAAATATTCAAAAGCAAACCGAAACCATTTCTTCATTATTAGGAAACGATCTGCAGGACTCAAAATGCAAAGTTAAAACTTCTGAATATACAGAATGTGGAAAATATGGCCAAAATGTTTCTGATCAACTTCAGAAATGCGTCAGAAATGCACGTCTCGTTCTTCCGCTCCATGCGCGCGGCAGCTCGCGCGTCCTGCAGCCATTAGGCCTGTAATGATTGACTTCCAACATCAAACGGCGGACAACAATGAGGGTCTGTCTGCTGTCTCTGCCTGCGCGTCTTTCATTCTCCATAACAAAACTACAAAGGCCGAGACGGAGACCAAAGGCTTTACGCGTTAACACCTTTAACACCTCTGCGGGCCGCGCCAGGCCGACGCGCGCACACTACGACCCCGTCTGGAGCACCTGATAGGCCGAAGGAGGCAGAGGACCAGCCCCGGGGGGGGAGAGAGGACAGGACAGGGACAAAAAGCGTGCGTGATAAGGAGACACGTTTTTATTTCATTTTATATCACCGGCCTCAGCCGGCAGGAGAGGAATATTTCAGCTCCGTTCAGGAAGCAAAGGAGGATCTCTCCGTTATATTCCAGATGCGTAAGTAAATCCGCTTCAGTCCGGACGTGGTTCGTCACCGAGACCAACCGGAAGGCCACAAACTGTGTTTTATTCCTTTGTGACACGTCAGTCACTGATGACCTGCAGAAACGTGCTGATTCACGCGTCCTGCTGACGCAGCATTTAACCCTTCGTTGTTTATCGCGTCTCAAATCGTTTCTGTTGTGTAAATGTCACCATTTAATGCGCCCATAAAGAAGTATAAACAAATATAGACTTTAATTGTATTTGTGTTTGTCTGAGATTAGTGATGTTTGGGACTGATGATCATTAACTCTTTAATTTATTATAATATAATATATATAATTATAATATATATATAATATATAATATAATTATAATTAACAAGATGATGCAAAAGAACTTGAAGAAGTCATCACGCGTAAAACCGACTCCTGTCTTTTTTTTCTAAATCGAGTTACAGACAATGCTGAAAACAAAAAAAAAGCCTTCTTTAAAGTGAAATGTTTAATTAATTTTATTCCAAGACTTAATCTCTACGCGATCAGCTGTGAGACGGACACTCGGGGGACAGGCCTTACCGAGGACAGTCCCACATGTCTTCTCTTCTGCACCGTAGTGTCTGGCCCCAGCAAGACGCCGGGGGTGACGCCCGCCGCCGCCGCCGGGACGGAGCCGTGCCCGCGCAGCGGCGCTCTCCTGGACCCGGGCCGGCGACACCGCACGGCGTTCACGCGCGAGCAGCTGTCTCGGCTGGAGCAGGAGTACCGCAGGGAGAGCTACGTGTCCAGAGCGCGGCGCTGCGAGCTGGCCGCGGCGCTCGGCCTGCCGGAGACAACGATAAAGGTACCGCCGCCTGTCGGTGCACGCGCACACGCGTTCATTAGTTCACCACTCACCACAGGAAGGGCAGAATCACCAATCATGATCGATCATATGGATGCTGTGAATACTGCGACGCTGCAGTCAGTGTCTCAAATCAGAATCAGAATCAGAATCACGTTATTGCCGGTGAGGGTGCATCATGTAACAGACCATAATAACACGCAGGCTGCAGCTGTGCTGCAGGACATGCCGCAAATTACACCACGTGAAAACCTCAAGGAGACAGAACCCGCCGCAAAAACACCAGGAGTGGATGTAAAACTAACACAGATAGAAATGGGATTACTGACTGATTCTAATCAATCAATCAAAGTAATCCATTTATAAAAGGCAACTAGATTTTCTACAGTTCTTTCAATTAGTTCATTTTGTCTGTATATGTGGTTTTTTTTATTGATCCCTCTGGAATCGATAAAGTATTCTGATTTGTTTATGACAGCACTTTAAATAGAGCGTTCAGGGTTTCATTGATTATTTGGTTGTTGTTTTTAGCATTGATGCAGTTTTAAATAAAGTCAACAGACTGAAAGTTTTGATAGACGATATCGATTATTTCCCTTTTGTCCCAGAACTTTCCCTTCGATCGATCAAAATCAGATTTTATAATAAAACTTTACGAGCATCCTTGAATTTGGTTCAAACCTCCTTTAAATAATCCCCCCATTAAAGGGAAGAAGCGTTTTGCCAGTATGAATGATCTCCCTTCTACTTCCTGGCAGCATAATGTTAACTCTTCCTCTCACTGAAGATCCGAGTCTTCCTCAGTCGCTCTCTGTAGCTGCTGCTGATGGTGCAAAACAAGACGTGCTTTACCAAAGTGTGCCATAAAAGGCTGGTGGATCAGTGTCGGGTAAACGTTGTCCGTGTTCCGTCTTATTTCCGTTTCTTGTGATGCTGTAGATAAAGTATACCGGGGCGAGGCGGTATTAAAGAAGCAGGTAAAGATGGTGATGTGTGATTCGGTGCTGCTCACTCCTTATCGTTCCTGGTTGGGAAAGAGGAGCA